>NC_134354.1:161091210-161173710 GCF_048569485.1 Anomaloglossus baeobatrachus | reverse complement strand
CTCCCCGTGTTAGCGTGGGTTTCCTCCGGGTTCTCCGGTTTCCTCCCACACTCCAAAAAACATACAGATAGGGACTCTAGATTGTGAGCCCCAATGGGGACAGTGTTTCCAATGTATGTAAAGCGCTGTGGAATTAATAGCGCTATATAAATGAATAAAATTATTATTATTATTATTATTATTATTATTGCCAATCTGATCTTCTATTACCGAGAAATCATCATATCCAAATAAGGCTGAGGAGCTATTTGTAGATTTGAAGTCTGTGTCACTCCAGCTCTATTCCACTGCCCAACACTGTCTCCTCTTCATTCACTTTCTCCTATATGCGGTCATGTGACTTCAGGCAAAGTCAAGCTGGAGGACAGATTGCTAGACATAGAATAGACCTGGAGTGACAGAAGTTTCAGATCTACAGACGTTTGCCAGCTTCCTTTGCTTATCAATTCAAACACTGATTTCTCTGTAATGCAGGAACAGACTGGGAATGTAAAGGTATTGCTGGACTTGTCTGTGTGTGAAATCCTGCTGATAGATTACATAAATACTAGAGTAAATTGTGTCCGCCAAATGAATTCTTACGCAATAATCCCCATGTAACAAATATCAAAGGTTCACCAAATTTTATAGGTGTGAGAGTGACGTGCGGGGGATTCAGTACTACACAGTGCAGGACTAACATTATTTCACTAAAAGGATTAAACATCCACAAAACGTCACCATTGTTTTAAATAGGAAACTTGTGTTGCAGTTCATGCGGGTTTTACAAAACGGCTTCAACAAGTGATATATTGTGTTATGTCTGACAGTGATCGTAACCATTTCCAACAGGAATATGCAAGAAAGTCGCAGCAGGTATCAACCCACGGATTGGCCTCACTGAACTGCACTTTAATTGCAAATTATAGGCACAATCCAGAGGCTCTGGCTCAAATGTCTGCTGTGTATTCTGCAGAAAATACAGGTTAGACTTTGACTTCTTTATTCTGTGTGAACATACCCTAAAGGCATGTTTAAAAGCTTATGTTCTTTTTTTCACACCAAAAAGAAAAAAACAAAAAAAGAAATCTGAATTCACACAGTGCCTCCTTTCCTATATTGACGTGTGTCTGTCTGTCTGTCTGTCTGTCTGTCTGTCTGTCTGTCTGTCTGTCTGTCTGTCTGTCTGTCTGTCTGTCTGTCTGTCTGTCTGTCTGTCTGTCTGTCTGTCTGTTATGGTATATAGATTGTCACAAACCACCGGGGGGGGGTCACTCAGAAATCCCCCGCGCTGGCTACCAGTACGTCACAATCGGGGGGTAACAAGTGGGGGTCACCCCTCCTTTATACCTCCCGACCGACAGACAGAGCACGTGACGCGCTCTCTAGCGCCCCTCTTATAGTCAGGCCAATTATGGAATTGCCCGACAATAAGCAAGGAGGCCGCTATACTACTTATGCCGATTATTGAAGGGTCCCCGGTGAGAGTAGGGTATATATTCCCCCGACCTCCGCGGGCGGCATATATAAAACCTCCCCGAATCTCACTGGCCTCCCCACAATAATCCTTGGCACAACTCGCTGCCACCAACCGCTTCACGGTAACTATTAGCCGAACACACAGACGTGGGATTCAAGATCGAGATAACAGAACAGCCCAAGATTAATTATATAATTTAATCAGCCTAAAGCACACTAGAAACTACAATATATACAATAGGGAATCTACAGAATATACATATGTCAGAGTACAGTTACAGTCAAAGCATGGGTTACAAACAGGCATACACAGTTCCAGCAGTTACCTTGTGCGTCTGGCCACAGGGGGGCGCTGTAGACCAGGTTTCCAGGAACTCCCTCACAGGTCTTTCCCAACCAGGCCCCCGAGCAAAAGAACACTGGAAAATGGCCGAAGTAGGGTTATCAACCTGGGCAAATCCAGGTCCCCTCCTACCTTAGTGACCTCAGAGGGAGCACTGCTCCACCCCTGGCTGGAGTTATGGACAATATCCACAACAGGGGATATGGCCATAACTTGGCCTGGGAGCGTCGTAGGCAGACGCCAACGCTCTCATTGTGACAGTTATGAATTTAGCTACAGAACGAGAGGACTCATGACTTGTCTACTAGTTCCACATTGGCTGATATCACGCCTGGGGTATTTCCCAATGTCCTACTCCCATAAAAAAGGTGTGCCAGCATCGTCCGCATGCGGAGACACCATTTTTATGGTTGCCATATTTATCGGAAATATGGCTTGCGAGATATGAACCATTTTTTACTGGAGTCGTTCTGTCTGGATACTTCCATAGCCTTGCTAATTAGATAGCAGCCCCTACTACAGGGTCACGGCAGGGAGTCATCCTGTGTCCATTGTTCCCACATCACCTAATCTCCATATCACAGGAGATGGCCATGGGATGTGTTGCTAGGATGTGACACCTTCACAGATGCTGGACATCTGAGAACAAGAAGGGAGGGGGCACTGCCATGGAGTGATGAGAGCCATTATGACTGGAAGTCATAATTCATCTTCATATCCCAGGGTTTCCCTCACATAGATAATATATATATTATGTAAATTTGGCGCCCTGTAAATAACTCAACACAGCCATTACTGCCAAAAACGCATGGCCAAATTGTACCCAATTAGCTATCTCCCCTCACCAGTGTCATGTGACTCAGTGTGTTACATTTGGTGGTATCACTCACTCTCTCATACTGGTCACTGGAAATTCAACTTGTCACCTCAATGCAAAGAATTTCCAGAGGATCTGAAAAAAAAAAAAAAAGAATTCTTGCTCTACATAAAGATGGCCTAGGCTGTAAAAAGATTGCCAACATTCTGAACCTAAGCTGAAGAATGGTGGCTAAGACCATACAGCAGTTTAACAAGACAGGTTGCACTCAGAACAGACCTCTCCATGGTCGACCAAAGAAGTGGAGTTCACGTGCTCCGCATCATATCCAGAAGTTGCCTTTTCAAAATAGATATGAGTGCTGCCGACATTGCTGCTGATGTTAAAGGGGTGGGTCAGCCTCTCGGTGCTCACACCATATGCTGAAGACTGCTTTAGGCTATGTTCACATGCGTCATCTTTTTTGTGAGTGCATCTTAATATGCACCAAAAACTCACCGCGGCAAAAACGCATCAAAAATGCAATGCTTTTGACGCGTTTTTACCACTTTTGCCCAATGTGTTTTTAAGTCAAATCTATTGACTGGAAGGTTCAAAAATGCGGTAAAAAACACAAAAAAAAAATGACATGTTGCATCTTGAAAAACACAGCCAAGATGCAACCAACAAAAGATGCCCAGTGTGGTCATACTTTGCTGGGAAAAGGAAATTCATGCATTTTTGGGACCTCAAAAAATGCAGCAAATGCTTGCAACTGGCGCACTTTTTCAGTAGTCTCCCAGCTAGGTCCCACTTTCAGCGACCCAAGACACAGTTTAAACAATTGTGTATGGAATCAGGCATAATACGGCACTCGCTTTCGGCAGTATATTCGTTTCTGTCTTCGCCCCCGGACCAACAAAATCCCCCCTTCGCCGCACAGTGGGAATGGGATTTGGGAATTCAGCTGACACCAACACAGTGGGAAAGGGTCTTCAGATTGGCACATACATCCTCCATCAGCTCTAGGTATCAGGAGGCTAGCTACAAACTGCTATCCAGATGGTACAGAGTACCTTCGAGGTTACATGCTATGTTCCCAACGGTAGACCCCACATGCTGGAGGTGTGGTGTAGCAGAGGGCAGCATTCTACATGTGTTCTGGGAATGCGGGGCGATCTGGCCCTTCTGGAAGGGAGTGTCTGATATCATTTCCCAGGTTACGGGCAGGGAGGAGGAGTTAGGACCTGCTGCGGCCCTGTTACATCACTGCAGGACTCCTGAAAAAACCTACAAGAACTCTTTAAGGAAATGCCTCATCATAGCAGCGAGAGTATGCATTCCAGAAAGATGGAGGAGCACGACACCCCCCACGTTGGTTCAATGGATCAATAAGGTCAATGACCTCATGTATATGGAGGATTTAACCTCTTCGTTACATGATTCATATGAGAAATTTTGGGCCATGTGGAGGGAGTGGATGGACTTCCAGCATTCGGAGGACTATGGTACTCTGGTGGGCGGCGACGAGGATGCTGAGGGAACCACGGAACGTAACACACAGTCGAGCCCCCCTCACCCCCACCTAGCCTTTCCCCCTTCCCTCCTCCCAAGTTTCTTATTCCTCTCTATTCTCTTTACTTCATTTCTCTCTTTCTCCCTCTGTTTCCGCTCTCTTTCTCTTCTCACTAATTTTGGTGAGTTATTTAAGTTACATGTTAAATGTGAATTTACACTTTGAAAAAGTTAGATGGAACCCTGAATTTCTAGACACCTGGAAGGGGGTATATGCGGGAACATTACCGGTCAAGATGTAAAAATGTAAAATTTGGCATGTACCTTATCTACGGTGTATGGAATGCTTCTTAAAAAGGCCCATTTGGTCTTAAGAATTGTAACAAGTATTGTTAATGGTTTCCATTTAAAATTAAAAAAAAAAAACCAAACACAGCAAAAGATTGCCTGTGTGAACTAAGGCTAGTTTCACACTTGCATTGGACGGCTTCCGTAGCATTGCGTTGTGTTACGGATGCAACGGATGTGTTGCATATAGTGGCACAACGGATGCTACGGATCGTACAAAACAACGGAAAGCTATATATATATTTATTATATTATATTATATTATATTATATATATATATATATATATATATATATATATATATATAATTTTCTTCTTTACAGTTTTACCGGCAGCAGACTATTGTGAACGATCAGCTGATCGCTCTCAATAGCCAGCGGCCGGTGGCTCAGTTGAGCGCTGTCACTTGCCGGCGGCCGAGCATGCCGGCGGGCGAGTGCTCAGCTGAACGTTCGGCCACTGCGAGACAAAATAAAGTTTGTGATTTTAAATAATAAAAAAAAAAAAAAACAAACAGCTGAATCCTGAAGATTCCGCTGCTCAAAACAACGTTACATGCTGCGTTCCTCCCGCTGGGCGGAAGCAACGGAGCGTCGCCCAGCGGAAGCAACGCAGGTTCTTTTGGCGCAATCAGTCACCCATACAAGTCTATGGGAAACAGCGGAATCAGTTAACGGATTCCGCTGTTTTCCAAAAGGGCGGATTGTAACGGAAGGAAAACAACGCAAGTGTGAAAGTACCCTTAGCCTTAAATTGTTCTGCATGTCTGTTGTCTCAAAAGGAAGCCTCTTCTAAAGATGATTCACAAGAAAGCCGGCAGACAGTTTCCTGAAGGCGAGCAAACTAAGGACATGGATTATTGGAACCATGTCTTGTGGTCTGATGAGACCAAGATAAACTTATTTGGTTCACATGGCGTCAAGCATGTGTGGCGTCAACCAGATGAGGACTACAAATACAAGTGCGTCTTACCTACAGTCAAGCATTGTGGTGGGAGTGTCATGGTTTTGGGCTGCTGGATATGGGAAGCTATAGTTCATTGAGGGAACCATGAATGCTAACATGTACTGTGACAGTGAAGCAAAGAATAATCCCCTCCTTTCAGAAACTGGGCTGCAGGGAGATATTCTAACGTGATCATTAACCCAAACACATCTCCAAGACGGCCACTGACCTGCTAAAGAAACTCAGCGTAAAGGTACTGGACTAGCCAAGCATGTCTCCAGATCTAAACCCTATTGAGTATCTGTGGAGATCCTCAAACAGAAGGTGGAGGAACACAAGGTCTCTAATATCCACCAGCTCTGTGAGGTCGTCATGGAGGATGGAAGAGGATCCAGCGGTTCCTGTAAGGCTATGTGCGCACGTTGCGTAAATACATGCAGTTACGCTGCGCTTTGTAGCGCAGCGTAACTGCATGCGTCCTGCGTCCCCTGCACAGTCTATGGAGATTGTGCAGGGGCCGTGCGCACGTGGCGCTTTAGAGTGCAGCGCTTCGGCTACTGCCGAAGCGCTGCGTTCTAACAAGTGACATGTCACTTCTTTCCTGCGCTTTGCCGGCAGCTCCTGCTCTGTCTATGGGAGGAGCTGCAGGCAGAGCGCATGGAATCTGCTTTCACTACGGACATTTCTGCAGCGATTTAAAGCGCACATGTGCTCTTCAGATCGCTGCAGAAATTTCTGCAGTGACTGTACGCAACGTGCGCACATAGCCTAAAGCTCTAGTGACCTCGATTCCCAAGAGAGTTAAAATCAGTGCTTGAAAATAATGGTGGCCACAGAAAATATTAACACATTGGGCACAATTTGACCATTTTCCCTTAGGGGTGTACTTGTACTGCCAGCAGTTTTTACATTATAGCTGTGCCTGTGTGTTAGGTTATTTAGAGGGCATAGCAAATTTACACTGTTATACAAACTGTACACGGATTACTTTATATTTTATCAGTGTCAGATAATAATAATAATAATAATAATAATAAGAATTGTATTTATTTCTATAGCGCTATTAATTCCACAGCGCTTTACATACATTGTGAGCCCCAATGGGGACAGCGTTGCCAATGTAGAGTCCCTATCTGTATGTCTGGAGTGTGGGAGGAAACCGGAGAACCCGGACAAAACCAACGCAAATGCGGGGAGAACATACAAACTCCATGCAGATGGTGTCCTTGGTGGGATTTGAACCCAGGACCCCAGCGCTGCAAGGCTGCAGTGCTAACCACTGAGCCACCGTGCCGCCCATAGCAGCCCCATGAAAAGATATAATAAAATATTTACAAAAATGCGAGGGGTGTACTCATTTTTTGTGAAACATATCATATAATGGGATAGCAGCAAAAATGTGTAAGTAATGCATGAAAATCAAACAGTAACCTCCTAACGCTTATCTATTAAGAAGAATCTGATTCTCGGCCCTGGACTATGAAGAATTTATAGAGCTCTGAATAAAGACAATATGGTGGTGGGTATAGATAGGATAAATTGCCGCACCAAGGCAGACGTGAGGGGACGTGCACACATTTCGTATTTGTAGCAAATTGTTATGTTGCAAAAACCAGAGCGATGTCAGCAAAAAACTGAAATATGCACTTTTTTTTTAATGAGTTTTTTTTCTCAATTTGAATGGACGAAAAACATTGAAAGAATTTACATGCTGCAGATTTGAAAAAAATAAAATAAATAAATAGCATGTGCATGAGATGAGAGAAATCTGATGAAGGCTATGTGCGCACGTGTGCGCTCTGTACCGCACCTAAAAGGTGCGCTTCAGAGCGCAGCTGAAAAGCTCCGTTCTGAAGCGCATGGTGCCGTCGAGAACGTGCGCTCTGCATGCTGCCCCTCCCATAGACAGAGCAGGGGCTGCCGGCAAAGCGCACGGAAGAAGTGACATGTCAGTTCTTGAAACGCGCGCTTCGGGCAGCAACCGAAGCGCTGCGCTCTAAGACGCCACGTGCGCACGGCCACTGCACAATCTCCATAGATTATGCAGGGGACGCAGGACGCATGCAGTTACGCTGCGCTACAAAGCGCAGCGTAACTGCATGTAATACGCACATAGCCTTACTTTGCTAGGACTGTAAAACGCGTTTTTGCCTTGGAAAAAATACAGCAAGATGTGAACAAGCCCTTATTTACATGCAGCTGCTGGAGGATACAAATTACACTGTAGAATACATGAATGCACTGAATATCCAATGTAAAGCACCGGCCGGCAGACATGGGACGCATTGTACACTTTGTCTATGCAAAAACAGTCGTGCAAATTCAGTCACCTATGTAACGTCGTTCGCCAGCTGAACTTGGTCTAAGCAATAATGTCCCAGGGAGCCGCACTACATTTATCAATCTGTGAGACCGGATATTAAGTAATCGGTTGCAATTTGGGTGGATTTCCCTGACTGGTAAGGCTGCTTTCACACATCCGGTTTTTGCAGTGCGGCTCAATCCGGCTGAAAAACCTATGCAACGGATGGGGCGAAAAAACGGATCCATTGCATAAGTTTTTCCATGCGGCCCGTCCGTTTGACGGATCCGGCTTGATTCTGAGCAAGCACAGTGCAAAAAAAACCGCATGCGGCGCCCGGATGCGTTTTTGCTGCCGCATCCGGCGTCCATAGGCTTGCATTGTAAATCGCGCCGGATTTCGCTAAATATGCCGCATCCGGCAAAAAACGGAGGCAACGCAAGGCCATGCGGCACAATACGGCACTAATGCAAGTCAATGCGGAAAAAACACAACCGGCGGCAAAAAAAGACAGTTGCGTTTTTTCTGCAAAGCGCCGTATTGTGCCGCACTGCAAAAACCGGATGTGTGAAAGCAGCCTTAACAAGACATTGTATAACACTATTGATAAATCCTCCTCTTCAGTGAATAGTGGCGATCGGTCCAGCACGCAGCTTCATCTGTCCTGGAAGTTATCACCCCGGATGGGCGGCTGCACCCTTCAATCTCATTTGATCATTTAGTTACGACAACTACTCTATAGTCTAGTGTATATTGGGACATTTATATTTTGCACTGGGGCACGAGACCTTGGGCTCTGCTAAAGGATAATACCATCAATCTTAACTCAATTTCACAGAATTAAAGTTAACCCTTTTATAATTTCCTTCTACATGAGAAAAAAGAAAAAAAAAAAGAAACTGGCTCAACAAATGTGTTATAAATCGTCAAAACTTTACTAGAGAAGGTTAAAATAGAAGTCTGCACAAAGATCTGTGACACCAACGCATTTCTGCCACTTTTTTGGGATGTTTAAAATTACATCAATACAGTGACTGTATCTCTGTCTGTCTCCCTACCCATTCTCTACACTCCGCAAACTACTTTCTACTAACATCCACACTAATACGAACTGCCCACTCCCAGTTACAAGACTTCTCCCGAGCTGCACCAATCCTCTGGAATGCTCTACCTCAAGAAACTAGGACGAACCACAACTCATGTCGGCGTCATATTAGTGGTATTCTGCTGCAATGCCGGATCCGTCAGAAATGTGGTACAGTTCAATACAGTTAAATGGAATCGCAGCAAGGTAAGGTCACAACACATCTTTGTAGGGTAGCCCATCACACTCCCTAATCAAATTCAAATTATAGTCCCTCCACAACTTCTCAGAACATAAAACTCTCCATCAAACTGCACCGCACCCAAAAGCATCTCAAAGATTGGCTGATGACTGGTTCACGCAGCCTTGGTCTATCACATTTCTTTCAGATGGATTGACGGATTGACGGCTGGATTGTCGTCAATAAGCACCTCATTGTAGATTGTAAGCTCTCATGAGCAAGGCTGTCTTTTTTGTTCTAATTATTGTATTTTCTATAACTGTTAATTGCTTGTATATTAAACCCTGAATTGTAAAGCGCTGCGGAATAATAAATAAAGATTATTATAATTATTATTAGAGATGTGATTCAAAGCTCCAACTAAGTCTGCGGTGAGCTGGAGCTTTTGCCACATTTATTTCTTTCTACTTTAGAATACATTGTAGAATCATATCACTGGCACAAAAAATAATGATATATTTTGTAGCATAATATTGGAGGTGTTGACTGCCTCCTTTTCTGACTGGGCCCTTTTATGAGCCTAAGCTGGTTTCTGTTTTTAATTAGTGTTGGATCCTACCAGCCCTTTAAATTTCCAGACTTTTAGCCTGAGAGAGGGATGATTGCTAAACATTAGGTTTAAGGTCTTATCAAAGAAAGATCACCTTGCCGTGGTAGATGGGCTTTCATGAATTGTCTAATTTAGTACATTTCATGATGAAGGTGTAGCCAAAACGCGCGTCAGGCAGTCAGTGTGCCTTCCTGACCTCATCATTGCTGTATAGTTTCAGGTATACACTGTACTTTGTATGGTTATTAGTCTTTCCAGCTTTGCGCCCTTATGTACATACATTGACCACTTTGGTTGCAGGCAGACTATTTGCCAGTGTGAATGCTTTATTGCTGCACACTGTGGTTTTTGCAGCAAGGGTTAATATGTGCTCACTCATATCTTGTGTAGCTAGGCTGCCAAGTTCTGCCTGGGTTCTAATATGGTTTTTGGTCTATGTTTACACTGCCATTGATTTGCTATTATGATCAAGGTATTTTCTTTGCTACATATACATACATTTTTTTCTTTGGGCATTCTTACCTATACAGCATATCTTCAGTTATTTATATATGTCTAAAATTGTTTCACTATCAGGATATGGTCTCTATTTGAGGATTATTTACGGGCACTTTAGTATGTTTATAACATTTACACAGTGGTGTTTATCTATTTGTACCTGTGCTCATTAAAAATAATTGCAGTTATTGGACGTTTGATCGTGGATCCTTTTCTTTTTTCCTTAACTATTCTTACGATTATGTCCATGTAATATGTAGTCTTTATATACTGCACATGACCACATACAGCTTATAGTGTGCTGCTGTAGTCGTATATATGTAGAAAGGGACCATACAGAGGATTAGCACTAGCATACGAGGGTAAAAAAAACAAACCACAACATTCAGTTGCTGCTGCTAACAGCTTGTGTGCAGATTAAATACAGACACCAACGACGAGAGCCAAAAAGTTGTTTCTAGAAAAGGCACAAGGCAAACACGTTGAGCGATTGTGAAGGCCGTTTCTAGGCAATGCTACAATTTATAACTATGGGAAGACATTTTTGTGGCAGCAGGTGGCAAGAAAAATTAGCTGCAGGGAAAATACTCTGCCAGGAATGAGCGCAGTAAACCTGAGGAACCACAGGGAAGACTACCAGGTCTGTTCAGCGTTAGGTATATAGAGGCAGAATGATATCATATCCCTACACGGCGATGAACCTGATATCGAGCTTTCTGCAGCACATACACAGCGGCACAGCTCCAGAAATTCCCCAGAAGATAGGAATGAAAAACACTCCCTACATCTGGAGGCTCCTTCAGGTGAGAAAATACAAAACGTGAGCAGTCTTAAGAAAAACACCCTGACCAATGATATGATATACAGTGGAGCCTCGGTTTACGAATAACCCGGTTTGCGAGTATTTCGCTATACGAGCAAAGCTTGCTGTAAATTTGTAACTCAGTTTACGAGCAATCTTTGCTGTACGAGCAAATACCGCACACACTTCCGGTTACGTACTTTCACCGCGCTCTGACCCGCTCTTGCAGTCTGCACAAACACATAATATGCTCACCTTACCTTCCGTTCCCTCGCCAGCCTCCTGGTTCTTGTAGTTCACCAGTACAGGATGTGTATCGGGTAACCATCGTGACAGTGGAGGAACCTCCGCTGTAAGTCGCTACTCAAAGGCAGCGCACTGACCAATCAGAAGCAAGCGTCTCCTGCCTTTGACGTCAGCGCGATGACCGCGGAAGCTCCGGCATCGGTCGCGATGGTTACCTGATACACATCTTGTACCGGCGAACTACAAGAATCAGGAGGCCGGCAAGGGAATGGAAGGTAAGCATAGAGAGTGTGTGTGTGTGTGTGTGTGTGTTAGTGTTATATATATATATATTATATATGGAATGGCACAATAGGCGACCAGGATGGGACAATGAACAAGTTGTGGAACGAATTGTCTGAGCTTCCATTATTTCCTATGGGATATTTTGCTTTGCTAGACGGGCAACTTTGTTTACAAGCACACTCCCATATGCTCGTAAGCCAAGGTTCCACTGTATACCTGTTCAGATAGGTTTTTCTGCAATGACCTAGTATCCATGTGTGAGGAGGTGTGTACTATTCTCTTCGAGTCTCGTCCATTCATCTCTTGATCGAGAAGATTTTAAACTGTTAATGTATCAAATCTGAAGCCAGGCCAACGTCATCTGTGTGTGTGTTTTTTTACAATATGGGAGAATCCTCTGAATTTCCTGGATGAAACATGGACGTTTCTCGTACATCAGTCTTAGCTCATAATTCAAGGACTTACAAGTTTGGGTTTTTTTTTTTTTTTAAAACCAACAGTACACTGACATATTAGCAAGTCACAGTCAGAGTTTGGTGTGATTATCAAGCTTTTCCTGACAAACAGCTTTTATTGCATGGAGAAAAAAAAAAAAAAAATGGATGACACTGATGGTAAAAAAAAAAACAAAAAAAACAAAAACCCCCACAAGGATCAGAAGAGGATGACACACAGATGGGAAACAAACACATACATCAAAGGCAGCAAAATCTGACCCAGCACACTAGTAAAAAACGGTCTTAATTTGAGAAAAAGAAAAAAAATCAAAGACGTGTTTAGGCAAAAAAGTTAAGTAATTAAAATTAAAAATTAAAACGCTGCAGTTGAAAACGCTGTGGAAACGCATGAAAAAATGCAAAGTGCGCACACAGCCTAATCCCCCAGCAATACTCTGTTTTTTCTTCCCTTCTTCCAAGAGCCATAACCTTTTTATTTTTCCTTCAATATAGCCATACGAGAGCTTGTATTTTGCAGGACGAGTTGTACTTTTGAATGACATCATTCATTGTGCCCCATATTGTATTGGAAAACGAAAAAAAGAATTCCAAGTCTGTAAAACTGCAAAAAAAAAAGTACAATCCACAACTGTTTTTTTTGTGGTTTTTATTTACCACGTTCACTATATGGTAAAACTGGCCTGGCAAAGTGATTTCCCCAGGTCAGTATGAGTACGTAGATACCAAACATGCATAGTTTTATTTTTATTTAAGTGGTGCCAGAAAAATAAGAAATTTGTTAAAAATAAATTGCGCTTTTGTCACTATTTTCTGAGACCCATAACTGTCTCATTTTTCAGGATCTGGGGTTCGCTGACGGCTTATTTTTTTGCATCCTGATATTTTTAATTGTATTATTTTGAAGTAGATGTGATGTTTTTATCGCCTGTTATTACAATGTGCGGCGACCATAAAAATGTAATTCTGGCATTTTGAATTGTTTCCTCACTAAAATCTTTAGCAGTCAGATTAATTGACTTTATATTTTCATAGATCGGGCATTTCTGAAAACAGCAATACAAAATATGTGTATTTTTAATTGTTTTAGTTTCAAATGGGGCAAAAGGAGGGTGATTTTAACTTTTTCTCTTTTTTTTTTATAGCTTTTACTGATTTTTACTGGTCC
Organism: Anomaloglossus baeobatrachus; assembly: GCF_048569485.1. NCBI lineage: Eukaryota > Metazoa > Chordata > Amphibia > Anura > Aromobatidae > Anomaloglossus > Anomaloglossus baeobatrachus. Next base: position 161,160,674 of record NC_134354.1, on the reverse strand, counting down.
TCTTAGGGGACTTGAAACGGACACAGTCCGATCACTTCTCCTGTACAGAGCGATGCTTCAGCTGACCCCCAGCTGTCATGACAACCCATCGGCACCCCTTGATTGTGTGATGGGGCTGCTGATGGCGGTGGGAAATGGCGCGCTCCCCTCCAAAGCACATTAACACTAGAATTCCCAGAAATTTTGAGCTCCCCCCTGAAGTCCCGAAAGAGGGTCAAATGACATAATAAACTGAATAGAACTAACTAGAAACTAAATGGTTAAATGGAAAACAACAACCTCCTGTGGTGCAACAGTAATGGCCTTAATTACAGAACAGAAGACGGTGATTATAGGATGTTAGCTAAAATCCTTCAGGTCATTCGACCCGTCTCTGGGTTCCTGTGATACCAATGTGATATGACTGAAAGAATGTGTGATTAGATAGGTCAAATAATATCTGGGATCACTCCTATCCTATCAATAATTCAGTATCAAAGAGATGTCCTTTGGATGGCCAATATGATGACCAAAGAATACATGTCAAACAGGTTTTTGAAGCAGTTTCAAGATAATGAGGAAGTCACATTTACAGTTCCACTTACCGGAAACTTGTGGTTGGCTTAAAGACAGGTTTAAGGAAGCTTGCATATGAAATTTACGGCTCATTGCAATATTTCACTAACACTATGGTCAAACTGTGGTCGGCCAGTTGACAACTGGCTAAATGTGCAGGAAATGTGCAGGAAGCTGCTGGTGCCCACAGCAGTTTGTGGTCAAGTTACATGAACATGACTCAGCTGTCACATGCTGGTGACCATTTAAAACACAACCTACAAAGTTTTCGTATAAAAATACACCGGACTCGCTTAATGTAAGGGAAACCTTCCAGGACATTGAAGTGTACGCACTGTTCCTGTGATGCAAGATGCCATGATGTTTATTCCTTTATCATTAACTCGAGTTCCCTCCGATGTGAAAGGATTGCTACAACAAACGGTAATGTTGATGCATATTTCTGTTATTGTATAAGATTCTAAATGCCTATGTACCATTAACTATTCATGTGCTATTAAAATAAATAGTATCTTGCTATAAAGAATATTAGTATTCGTGCCTGATTAGGATATCAGTGAGCGCTTCGTAAGTACGGGCTTTCAGCCCCCTTTTTAGTAGAATTTAGCAAGACATAAATTGGCGTAGTCGGCAGGATTACTTCTATAAGAAGTAATTAAACTAATTTTTGTAATTTAGAAATTAAAAACATATATTTGGCAAATTTCCAGATATATTTTTCAATCTTTTTGCATAGTGTCAAAATGTTCAGAAAACGTAAGGATAATGTTAAGGAGGTTGTTGTGGAGATCCCGAGCTGGATTGAGGCTCCCTACAATCTTATAGCACATGAATTGGTCAATTGTGGATTGGCAGAACAATGGCAGAATAAGCTTAAGGGTTGTGTACCTACTGATGTTGTGAATGTATTCGGTAGTATCCCTGTGAAAGCAGGTGATGTAGTGTCTTTAGCACGGCACAAACAATGGCAGGATAAGCTTAAGGGTAGTGAAGCTACTGATGTTGTGAGTGTACTCAGTGGTGTCCCTGTGAAAGCAGGTGATGTAGTGTCTTTAGCACGGCACATCTGGATTTTGGCAAGTGCATATAGTGTAATGCATGAGCGTAATCTAAAGATGCAGAAGAAAAGTTCCCAGATGGAACAAAAGATGATAGAATTAGGTGGCCTGAAAACAGTTATGGAATGTAATACCAGACTGTTGAAGGATAAATTGGAACATTATCAGAATGTGGCAGAAAAAGCTGCCGTAAAAATTGCTCATATGTGGAGTAAAGGATGGGAAATCAGTGATGCCAAGGTTCAAGGACCATCTCAGGTGGTAACATTTCTAGAGATTCAGTGGAACAAGAGGCACAGAGAGATCTTGCCCAATGCCAGACAGAAAATTATTAATTTTCCGGTCCCTAAATCCAAACAGGAGACTCAGTCTTATATTGGATTGTTTGATTTTTGGAGACAACATATCCCTCATTTGGGACAAATGTTGGCTCATTTGTACAAAGTAACGAGGAAAAAATAGGAGTTCCACTGGGGAGAGGAACAGCAAAATGTGTTTGAGATGGTCAGGGAAGTGTGGCAAGACATTGAAGGGATTATTCAATCTACCAAGACCACTGTATTTCATGTCGATGCTCATGTCCCTACTAACTCACTTGAACGTTTGTTTAATTCAGAAGCAGATAAAGCAGCAGCCATCAGACAAATCAGTCCAACAGTTGACAAGGCAAGGTACAGCTGTTTGGGCACACCAGAAAGAGCGACACCTTATTCAGCAGGTTTAGACCTCAGTACATTGGAAACTGTCGTGGTACCCCCAGGTAAGGTAAAACCAATTTCAACAGGATTGGGTTGCCAGATACCAAAGGATCATTATGGTCAAATAGCCACTTGTTCTAGTTTAGTGTTAAAAGGAGCCATAGTGGTGGGAGGGGTAATAGATGCAGATTATCAGGGAGAAATCAAGGTACTGATGTTAAATTTGGGAAATGAACCTTTGATCTTGGTGAAACACCAGAAGGTGGCTCAGATGTTGATAATTCCAATAAACTTGTCTGAGATAAGAGAAGGAACTGACCCAGCAGAATTAACAATACGGGGTACTAAAGGTTTTGGATCCTCTAATATTACAAATGTAGGAGCAAAAATATGGATTCAAAACCTCCAAGGACCGCCCTTAGAGACAGAGGTAATAGCGGTCGGAAAAGATCGTACTCTCCTGATAATGAGACCAGGAGTGGAGAAGTGGGAATATGTCCCACAAGAAAAATGTTATTTACGAGAATAATAGTGCATCTTTATTTGCAGAAGGTGTGGTAAATAAGCGGAATCCATGGTATCGGTTACTGGGAAGAGCTCGATAGTGATGAGATGGAGAAATTCCTGTGTTTGATGTTTGCCTCTCTGGTCGTTGGATGGACAAGTCTACATCAGGAGGAACCTGTGGCGAATGAATTTCTGATGCACCATAACATTTTCAACACACAGATTGCTGGATCTGTACACATTCTTCGGTTACAGCCACCAGTATCCCTTATCTGGATGTCCCGGTATCGATGGAGGAAATCTTAAAGTAGAAAAGTTGTTCTGATCATCTTGCTGATAAAGACACTCGAAGTGTTCGTCTATAGAATACTACAGTACCCATTTCCATAGTGGGATGGATCAGTCTTCCATGGTGGCAAGGCAATTTGAATGCAACAGTCACCAATTTGCAATATCTGGCTTTTAAGGGAGGAATTTGGGTACTAAGAAATAAGACTGGACTGACCAACCTGGGATTCATAGTAGTGATGCAGAAGTGTCTTTAAAGGGAAGCTGTCCCCACTTTTTCGGCCTATAAGCTGTAACCACCACCATTGGGCTCTTATATACAGCATTCTAACATGCTGTATATAAGAGCCCAGGCCGCTGTGTAGAACATATAAAGCACTTTATAATACTCACCTAGAAGGTCGCTCTGGTGCACAACAGTCGGATGGGTGGCGCCGTTCTCCGGGACCGGTGCCTCCCCTTTTGGCCATTTTGGTCTTCCTTATTCTAAAGCTGCGGTGGCATGATGCGTCTATGTCATACACACAGGCCAGCATTGAGGTCCTGCACAGGCGCACTTTGATCTGCCCTGCTCAGGGCAGATCAAAGTATTGTTGTGCGCCTGCGTAGGACCTCAATGCCAGCGCGTGTGTATGACTTCAGCTGCCTTTCCGTTACAGTGTGTCTCTCCTTGACTACTCTGCTGCCACCTAGTGGGGATTACGCTGTACTGCGTCTTACTAGCCTTTGTACAGCGTGACATTTAGTCTGTGCTCCATTATTGCCAATGGGACTGCCAGAAATAGCCAAGCACAAAGCTCAGGTTTATCCGGTAGTCCCATAAAGAGCAGAGTGTATGATGAGCGAGGCCACCTTCCCTACATTCAAGACTGGGTGGCAGAGTCCTGATCCCAAGGTCTTAAGAGCCACATTCTCAGACTGGCTGAGGAGGGGCGGTACCAAAATATGCTCTACAACCCCGAGAACAGGGCTCTGTAACACTGTATTAAGTAGATAATCAAAGATTTGATGTTCCTTGCCTGTTGTCCTGATGAAAGGAGCTGTGACTCCTGAAATGCGTTGACCTGTGCATGTTACTAAAAGATGCATTAATCTGCTTCTGAATCCATCGAGTCCTTGGCGCGGAATTAAGTAAGTACCCTTTCTTCGTCTACTCTCTGTTATCAACTATATTAAGTAGAGCAGAGGTGGACTAAAAACCTGAAGAGAAAGCCAAGCTCTAGAAAATCCTGGGCATGCTGGTCGATTTCAGAGTCCCTATCATGTACCATATCTGTACACTGCGCATGCACTAGGAGACGGCTAAAAGCACATAATGCGGAATCATGCCCACTGAGGTGCTGTTGCCATGCCAGAGAGGGTCTGATGCCCACAGAAATACTTCCCACACTGCTGAAGCCTGCTTACTGGTTGGGAGCAGTGAGCCGAGTGTACCTGCACTCTGTCCCGATGCATGTGCACCTACAAAGCATATGACCAGGACGCAGGCACGAGCAGAGCATGCGCGAGATTTTGGTAGTGATTGCAGCATATTCAACCCTCCTTAACACATCATTCATAATAATAGTCAGGATTACAGTAGGGACTGCGAGGCACAACTCCATCCAGATGGCTAGTTTGGGGTAACTACAATACAGAGGTTAAAAGCCAAAATCATGCAAGTACCACTGTATAAGGCCAGAATCACACTTGCTAGTGCCTCGCGCGAGTCTCTCATGCTAGAACCTGGCTTGGCTGCACACTCCCCTGACAGGAGCGGGTCGGTTGCATGTATCTCTATGCAGCTCAGACGCTCCTGTAGGCATAGTGTGCGGCCATGCCGGGTGATTCAATGAGAGACTCGCGTGAGTTACATGCGAGACACTCACAAGTGTGACTCCGGCCTAAAGGTAAATGTAATGTTGTGCTGGTGGTTTAGTATCTAATCCAGCTATCCCTTTAACACACACACACACACACACACACACACACACACACACAGTGACCCATGACCATGAGAGTTCAGGTCAATAAACTTTAATATGGGGGAAACAATGGGCCTAGAAAACTCCTACATCCTGTCCAAGACGATGGTCTTCTGTAAACTTCTGCTCATCTGTCTTGGGATCACCAAGAATAAATTCTGCATCCGAGGTGTGCGATTTCACAGAGGCATGGGAACCACGCCAGGCATGTTTGTATTGTCAGTAACAAGAAACAGAGACTGGGGGAGGGGGAAGGGCAAAATTATATGTAAAGGAAGACTGGCCTTACAGCCTCTCGCAGGTCTCCTTCACAGGATCACACTGACATGCAGCAGAGCTAATACAGATAGATATGTCTGTATTCATTGGTTAATGTTATATATAAGGTGAATCCAGGACAAAGATGGACGGAAGTAACAGATATGGTTTAATATACATGAAATCTGGGAACAAGTTTAGGACCTGGGACATCAATGTTTCCAGAATTAAATAAAATTCCGCAGAGATTCACAAACAAATCTGATTAATGTGGTTATTTCTATACTGGGGGGGGGTTTCCCACCAGTGGTTCTCCAGGGATGGTCAAAAACACACTGACCTAAAGCTTCTTATACAGAGAGCCGCGCCTAGAGGCTAGCCCGCCGGCCACAGGGTCACAAAATAGCACCAAAATACACACAACGTACACATTCATGTTGGTTGGCACAAGGTTTTGGAAGCTATTTTGTTAACTCAGATTAAATACTAACAAAATACCCGCAGCTTCACTGTCGGAAAATGATAAGGTAATTTTTTGGTTTGCTAAGGTTACATTTTCAGCTTCACCCTGAAGTTCACAACTTCAGTGCTTAAATGTTGCTGTTTTCAACTCTTTTTTTTTATGTTAGTTCGATGTTAACAGTTGTTTATTTTACAGATTTGTCCTAACACTGAGATGAACAACTACTACTTATTCAACAAATTGTTATTAAACGTTAAAATTTACTCTCGTTTCTTTTCAAGCCGGCACGTGTGTTCACACATCTCAGCTGAGACAATTTTTTTGCTTACTTTGTTTTTGGATTAACTTGCCCAACAGATGGTCATTTTAAGATAAACAGTGCTTGCGTCCTGCGTCCCCTGCACAGTCTATGGAGATTGTGCAGGGGCCGTGCGCACGTGGCGTCTTAGAGCGCAGCGCTTCGGCTGCTGCCCGGAGCACGCGGTCTAAGAAGTGACATGTCACTTCTTCCGTGCGCTTTGCCGGCAGCCCCTGCTCTGTCTATGGGAGGAGCTGCAGGCAGAGCGCATGGAATCGGCTTTTTTTTTGTCACTACGGACATTTTCTGCAGCGATTTGAAGCGCACATGTGCTCTTCAGATCGCTGCAGAAATTTCTGCAGTGACTGTACGCAACGTGCGCACATAGCCTTACTGTGAGGCAATTCTTATAAACGAAGCCCCTTCGACTTCTGCAGTGGTCAAAGCCAACCAGAATGATCTTACAGTGAGGCAATTCTCATAAATGAGGCCTCATGTATATGTGCACTGGCTGTTAATATTGCTATAGTTAAAGACTTTAGAATGAGTTATTAGGTTGCCCTACCTTACCAACTATATGGTTGCTGCCCTTTTAAGAGTGACTCTTGGGCACTGTCACTTTAAGGCCAGGACAGCAGAAGCATATAGAATCCAATGTAAGGCTAAGTGCATTTTTCTTGAGAAAAAAAACAGACCCTATGAAAATCCTGCACCCACAGTAAAACCACACCCGCGGTTTTACCGCAATTTGCAGCAAGTTGGTCCCCGCTGTTTTTACCATTAGCTATGGCAAAAATCCATACCTGCGGAAAAGAAGTGACATACTCATTAATTCCGCAGCAGAAAATCCGTGGGTATAAAAAAAAAAGGCAGTGTGCGCACAGCATTTTTTAAAACCATAGGATTTGCTGGGGAATGACTGCAGCAATGTTAAACACAGTTTCTGCAGCAATTCCACGCCAAATCCCCGGGTAAATCCGCAACGTGCGCACAGGGCCTGAGAGCTTCGGATGCGAAATGCTAATGACCTACGGCTCAGGCTCTGCTATGAGTGTAAGGGGTGCTTCACACACAGCGAGATCGCTACTGAGATCGCTGCTGAGTCACGGTTTTTGTGACCTCATTAGCGATCTCGCTGTGTGTGACACTGAGCAGCGATCTGGCCCCTGCTGTGAGATCGCTGCTCGTTACACACAGCCCTGGTTCGTTTTTTTATTGTTGCTCTCCCGCTGATAAGCACACATCGCTGTGTGTGACAGCGAGAGACCAACAATCCTGAATGTGAAGGGAGCAGGAGCCGGCGTCTGACAGCCTGCGGTAAGCTGTAACCAAGGTAAACATCGGGTAACCAAGGTGGTTACCCGATATTTACCTTCGTTACCAGCCTCCGCCGCTCTCACGCTGCCAGTGCCGGCTCCTGCTCCCTGCACACGCTAAGTTAAGCGGTGTGAGCTGGTAACTAAGGTAAACATCGGGTAACCATATCCGATGTTTACCTTAGTTACCAGTGTCTGCAGCTTCCAGACGCCGGCTCCGTGCAAGCGCAGCGTCGCTTGCACGTCGCTGCTGGCTGGGGGCTGGTCACTGGTGAGATCTGCCTGTTTGACAGCTCACCAGCGACCATGTAGCGATGCAGCAGCAATCCTGACCAGGTCAGATCGCTGGCGGATCGCTGCTGCATCGCTAAAGTGTGAAGGTACCCTAAGCTGAGTGTCATGGAACTGATCTGATCTTACGATCACAACACAGCTGCGTCGGAGAGGGAGGGATGAATCACTGCACTTGGATGTCATCAGTGCAGTCCAATGTTTCACTCGCACCCATAGACTTGTATGGGTACGAGTGATCCGAGACTCACTGACACATGCAGCGATTGTTTTTTTTGGTCTGATTTGGGCTGAGAGAGGGGGGGGGGGAAAAATAAATAAATATCGCAGATTGGTACGGCCCCATAGAGTAACATTTGTCCGAGTGGCATTCCATTCGACTGATTGTACTCGCCATGTGAGCTAGGCCTTATTCCTTAAGAAGCTTTGGGCAAAAAAATGTGTTTTTGCATTCAACAGACTCCCGTTTTCTCCTTTATTTCTCTAGAGCCTAAATTCAGGGGGCCAAATCTCATGAAATTGGGGGTGAGGGGCTTGGAGGTTTAATGTTCGCAGTATTTTTAGTTTGGTGTTTTAGAGACTTTGCACAAAACTTTACTCAATCGGGTGAAGAAAACTGCTACACACAGATTTTCTGCTTTATATATGTAGATTGTAATAACATATATACAGAGCGGATAGAAATGCTCAAGAGCATGAAAAGCTGATCTAACCTTGACGAAAAAAAAAATTAAAATGAGTCTGCAGTGTTATACACATCCACGAGATACATTATAAGCATGGTTAGGATTTTCATCCTCAGTTTATAGGTATCAGGATGATTGCTGCTCACAGGGGCACGAGAAAGATGTGGGCCAGAGATGTCAGCTCCTGGGACACTGGAGACATGACCATACCACTGGGTCTACCACCGAATCTGTGGAATGTTGAGGTACACGTGTACCTGGAGTAAAGACCAGAGGTGTCTGGCTATCGCATATCACCCCACCTTCATATATTATATCACCCCACACGATAATCCCAGAAGTAGGACCGGTAAGACGCTCCCTTGTGAAGGCCTCATTATAACCTCAAACCACGGTTCCCAAAAAGCCATCATTCATTGTACAGTGAAACGCAGCAATAGAGGTCTGTCCTCTTCAGCAATGACTCCTGGTTTTGATTTAGATGTCATAATAGCCAGAGAATAGGCTGTAGGCCACGTGGATTACGTCATGTAGAGGCCTTCACGAGGGAATGTCACACCAGACCTACTTCCAGGATAACAGTGTTGGGTGGCATAATATACAGTAGTTGAACCTCTCCAGTCATTTCAGGTACTCGAACAGCTCAACATTACAGTGATTTGGTAGCAGAACTGCAGCCAGTGTCCCAGGAGCCATTTTTCAACACAACATAGGCCACATGTTGTTCATGCTGTTAACGGCCTGTGGTGCGTAAAGGGACTGTCACAACGGAATGACTGCTCAATCCAAGTGCAGGGCTCAGGCATCATGGCACAGCCAAAGAGTCAGTGCAGGTTCCCACTTGCTGGTGTTGGTTTTCTATCTCCTCCCTTCTCTGACTATGAAACAAGAGCTGTCAATCAAGGATTAGGGGGGAGGTGGAGATTGAGGAAAGCAAGCAGGTGGGAAGGCAATTGGCTGCACCATGATGCACAGAGCGCTTGTACTTTGTGTGAACAGTCATTCTGTGCTGACAGAGTCCCTTTAGGCCATGTGCACACGTTGAGTATTTGGTGAATTTTTTACCTCAGTATTTGTAATCCAAATCCAGGAGTGGAACATTTAGAGAAGTATAATAGAAACACAAGCACCACTTCTGCATTTTTACCCACTCCTGGTTTTGGATTACAAATACTGAGATAAAAAAACTCACCAAATGCTTAACGTGTGCAAGCAGCGTCTCCACAGTTGTCTCCCATCGAGCACATTTAAGTCTATGTGCCCACGATCAGTGTTTTGGATGCAGCGTGTTTCCGTTGCGTCCAAAATGCTGCATTGTACAGTACAAGCACAGTGGAATGGACTTAAAGGGAAGGTGTCGCGTTTTTTATTTTTGTATTAATAGTAATTATGAAATCAAGTATTTTTAATACAAAATTAAACTCACTGTGCTTTTAGATTTTATTCAATTCTAGTTTTACTGAAGCACTGGGGGCTGCCATCATGGTTTTGGTGTTTGTAACGACAGTTACCTCTTTTATGGCAGTACCCAGGGCATAGACTCTGATAGTTGGACTCAGACGCTATACTTAATATAGGACAGGTCCCTGCTGTGACCTAGACGTGCCCCCTGGGCTATCCAGATCGCAGCACAGGGAGGAGATCGGTGCCATTTTTGTGGAGCGCAGGGCTGTGGAGTCGGTAAGCCAAACCTTCGACTCCGACTCCGACTCCTCAAATTCTCTTGCACCGACTCCGACTCCGGCTCCGACTCCGACTCCTACATATATTGCTTATAGTTAGGTGAAAAATTTATTGTAGTACATGAATATGTGTATGTGAACATCAGACATTTAATAATTTTTATGATACAATAATCAAGATATTTGGATAGAACATAAAATATATTTATTGGAATACAACTTTAGAACACAAAAAACTGTAATAAATTGTAAATATGTAATACACTATGTAATATACAGTAGATTACATATATATCTTGTGTGTGTATATACACTGTGTGTATATATATATATATATATATATATATATATATATATATATATATATATATATATATATATATATATATATATTACATATTTACAATTTATTAGTTTTTTGTGTTCTAAAGTTGTATTCCAATAAATATTTTATGTTCTATCCAAATATCTTGATTATTGTATCATAAAAACAATTAAATGTCTGATGTTCACATTGTACTACAATAAATGTTTCACTTAAATATAAGCATTATACTAAATGTTATTATTTAGTAAAATATTCAGCACATTCTGCATTGCACTCCTGTCCCCAATTTATTATATATTTTAGGAGTCGGAGTCGGTGCATTTTATACCGACTCCGACTCCACCAAAATGAGCTCCGACTCCGACTCCGACTCCACAGCCCTGGTGGAGCGTGCGCGCACGCACACACACACACACACACACACACACTATGCGGTGTGCTGTACTTTCCCCATTACCTGCTTGGCCTTGTGAGAGCCGACGCCCCTCCCCCCGCCGCTGCCAACGTCCCCAATGACGTCCATTTTTTTTTGGATGACACCTTCCATTTAAAGAAAACCCATATCCACTGTGCTGCTTTTCTCCGCAGCGTAAACTTACATGCGGGGCGGCTTTCTGAGCATGTCAATTTATGTTGCAGAGACATGAGTGTTCTTGGCAGGGAGAACACAGACTAAGTGAGCAGCGCCTTGAATCCTGATGGTGGGTACGGGCAGCTGCGGTCTTCTGCGGAGAGCACTCACGGCCCCAAAGGAGAGGACATGCTGTGTCAAGGACTGATCGTGTGCACCCACCCTAAGACGTCATTGGTCGGCAATAGCAAAAGAAGCTGCCAGCTACGGATCTTGATTATTTGTGTCCAAGTACATTCAGTGTGGCAGGATATTCTTCAGACAACCCTTAAGAAACTCTATAAAAGCAGTTAAGGCGTTTCAGTTTAGATGACGAGGTCACTGGATAGTAGCTGCATGAATCTCCTGACCTTTCAGAGTTCTGGGCTTGTCTTAAGATTTGCTGTGCTGGTGTGGCACCCCTCGTACCCCACACAACTCTGTACTGAGACACCCAGGTCCTGAAATTCCCGCAGCTCCTGTCCATGGCCAGAGACCACGGACCTGGCTGCACAGTGATCCCTCAGCTCTACCTGCCCGGGCAGGGATTTCTGCAGCCGGCGCTATTAGTACTGAATAAAACCATTTTGTGAATTTTGTTTACACTTTTTTCATCATTTGCGCATCAATGTCTATGGATCCCGTGATCTCCTATGGATCCCGTGATCTCCTATGGATCCCGTGATCTCCTATGGATCCCGTGATCTCCTATGGATCCCGTGATCTCCTATGGATCCCGTGATCTCCTATGGATCCCGTGATCTCCTATGGATCCCGTGATCTCCAGATTCTCATGGCTTTTCCTTCTTAATGCTTTAATTTCAATATTAAGTGTTCTCTACAACGCCAATAATGTCCACAAGGCCTAGTGTACCCCAATAAGTGCCTGGCGCCCATGAGAACAGCGCTGTGACATAATGGGGGGCTCTGCTTCATACAGAATTGGGGGCGCAGCCAGAATGGACAGACATTGCTTCAAAAGTGTTCTTCAGTTTTCCAATATAATAAACCTGAGGCAAACCCTAATATCATCCCCCTCCTGGTACTGACACCATCCTCCTGGTACCTGGCACACTTCATACAGTGACACAGAAGTAGCAGTGCTGTAACATGCACAGGACCCCGGGCCCACCCTATACAGAGACAAAGAGCTGGCAGCACGCACGGAGGGTGAGGACACAGCTATATATAGCGGCTCTGCTGCACGGACACAGCCGGGGTGGCATATGCTGCCGGTCTTACCTCTGGTCGCAGCCACAAGCAGTAGCAGGCAGCAGCACACGGGCAGCCTCATGGTGCTGGTGAAGGTGGTCGCTCACTGTCGCAGGTCGGACCCCGGAGATCACGTGTGCTCGCAGTGCCGGGCAGGAGCCGCAGGAAAGTTTCCACCTAAACAGCTCCGACTGCTCTGAACTTTCCAGCCCCGCTCCTCCTCCACTGTGGAGCGCCCGCCTGCACTGCCAGCGGCTGGGTGTGGCGCCTATCCTGCACACACAGGAGCGGGGAGCGTTCACTACTGTCCCTGGTGTCCTGGCAGGAGCAGTCACAGTATGAGGAGGACGCTCCCTGCCCTCACAGCTGTGTGACTGCGGCCCCAATACTGTGCATTAAGGTTCATGAAAATGAGGGCTTTCACCCTGTGGCGTAGCAAGAGTCCAATGGGCCCCAGTGCAAGATCTGCACCTGCCCTCCTCCTATATCGGTATATATGTACCCTATCCTAGTTAGTATATATGACCACCATTATGGGCCCATCCTGATGTAGCCTAATGTACAGCACAATGGAATTAATGGTGCTCTAAAATATGTCCCAAATCCTGGTAAATGTGTCCCCATCCTGGCATATATTTCCAAAATGTCACTATCCTGGGTACCTATCTGGTATATATGTCCTTCATCTTGGTATATATCTTCCCACACTTGTTATATGTCCCTCATCTTGGTATATATGTCCCTTATCTGAATATATACATCCCCTATCCTGCTATATATGTCCCCCATCCATTTATATATTTCCCAAATTCTGGTATATATGTCTATCCCGGGCACCTTTATGGTATGTATGTCCCCCATCCTGGTATATACGTCCCCCAACTTAATATATATCCCGCATCCTGGTATATATATGTTCCTCCCATCATGGTATATATGTCCCCTATCCTGGTATATATGTCTCTCATCCTGATATATATATATATATATATATATATATATATATATATATATAATCTCCTCTCTCCTCCTATACCAGTCTGTTTTGTACTGTTAATGATTGCTGTATGTATACCCTCTTTCACTTGTAAAGCGCCATGGAATAAATGGCGCTATAATAATAATAATATATATATATGTCCCTTATCATGGTATATATGTCACCCATCCTGGTATGTATGTCTATCCTCGGTACCTTTATGGTATGTTTGTCCCCCATCCTGGTATATATATCACAGAATCTTTATCATATTGTTGATTTTTTTCCTTTGTCCTGATGAAGGACACTTTGAGCTCCCAAACACGTAGACCTGTAAAATAAAGAATAATTTAATTAAATTAAGTCTTTTTTGGCAGCAGGGCAGCATTAAACCCGTTCTCCCTCCAGCATTAAAGTTTAACCCAATTGGGGCTGTGGTAGCCGCCATTATCTCAGGTTTGCATAGGGGTTGTGACTCTCACAACCCCAATAGGTGAGGGTTACTTTATGTTCCTATAATACCTGGTAAGACCCTATTTGTGCTTTTCATCCTCCGCTTTATTATTTTTTTAGTTTTGTAATAAACTTAAAATAAAAATTATTATAGTTATGTTACCAGAATATGCAAAAAAAATATAAAAAAAGGTTTCTAGCCATAAAGTTCCAACTACCTTAACATAATATCACATTAAGGGGAATCTGTCAGCATATTTTTGCTTTATAATCTGAGGACACCATGAGGAAGAGAACCTGATTCTAGTGATATGTCACTTACTGGGTCTCATACCATGTAGTCCTCCTGCTCATATAACCCCGCACCCACCACTGATTAGCAGGATGCTGCTCATGCACAGTGTACACAGAAAGCTGCCTATCAGTGGTGGGGATGGGGTTATATAGAGCTCAGCATTCAGAGAACTGCAGATAAAACAGGAATTTTATTATAATTGCTTCACCTAGTAAATTAAATGAAAGAAGAAACAGTGAAAAGATTCCAGCGGAGAGGGCAGGGATAAAATCTTCATGCTTTATTAGAAACCATTGAAATAATATGTACAGCGGCACTGACACCAAACAGACCCCTCAGGGGGCGTATCCGACATGTTTCAATAAATGTAGAATCTTATTCATGGAAGAAATCCTTTCACGGTTTCTTCTGAAGCCCAAGCCAGGGTATTATCCGTGCGGATCTGGTGACTCCTCTCCACAGCATTCTAGAGTGGGAGCTGGCCTTCTACTATATTTAGTAAACTAAATGATACATCTCTGGAATCATGGTCCCTGCATCTGCACTCTGTGAGGATTCTCCAGCACGGGCACGTGACTGAAGTATGGGATTTGCATAAATGCAGGCACATGCCGACTAGATGGGCAGACCTCTCTCAATACAAGTGCATTATGCAACGCCAGATACAGTCTAGTCAGACTGTGGCATACTGGTAGTCACATGACCATCTGCTCCCAGGACCGGAGAATCCTTACAGTGTGCTCAATGTGAGAATTCACAAGTCTGCGTCACATAAAAGTGTGTAAAGATTATAGCCTGAGTCCAGAGAACCCCTTTAAGATGATTACATGACCAGTAGTGATGAGTAAGCACTAAGATGCTTGGGTGCTCGGTACTCGAAACGAGCAGGTCAGACGCTCAGACGGGCTCAACTCTAGTACTGAGTATAACGGAAGTCAATGGGAAGACTCTTATGGAAAAATGCTTGAGATTTCCATTATACTTGGTACTAGACTTTAGCCTGTCTGAGCGTCCAACCTGCTCGATTTGAGTACCGAGCACCTGAGCATCTTAGTAATCGTTCATCACTAATGAGCAGCCATCGTAGTGGCTCATTAGTAAGAGTGGGAGTTTGCCAACCTTTGGATCTTCTATTTATTCCCTGTCTTTATGGTGTACCTTATTGTGTGTAAATAATGAAATCATACAAAGGACAAAGTGTACCGCCCTGCTCGCAGCAGCCGAGCTGCTCGGATCCGGACCTTCTGTGGGTGGCTCGAGGGTCTCCGGACCCGGGGGTCACGCGGTCACTCCAATAAAAATAAAATGGCTTAGGCTAGTTTCACACTTGTGTTGAACGGCATCCGTCACGTTGCGTTGTGTAACGCATGTGACGGATGCCTTGCAAAAAGTGTGATAATAAAGGCCACGGATTCCAGTGAAATAACGCATTGCGTTAAGTTTTCTTTGGGCCGAGAGAAAGAGAGCACCCATCATCCCCGCGCACAGCCCGACATCCCCGCACACAGCCCGACATCACCGCACACAGCCCGACATCCCCGCACACAGCCCGACATCCCCGCACACAGCCCGACATCCCCGCACACAGCCCGACATCCCCGCACACAGCCCGACATCCCCGCACACAGTCCGACATCCCCGCACACATCCCCGCACACAGCCCGACATCCCCGCACACAGCCCGACATCCCCGCACACATCCCCGCACACAGCCCGACATCCCCGCACACATCCCCGCACACAGCCCGATATCCCCGCACACATCCCCGCACACAGCCCGACATCCCCGCACACATCCCCGCACACATCCCCGCACACAGCCCGACATCCCCGCACACATCCCCGCACCCAGCCCGACATCCCCGCACACAGCCCAACATCCCTGCACACGGCCCGACATCCCCGCACACATCCCCGCACACAGCCCGACATCCCCGCACACATCCCCGCACACAGCCCGACATCCCCGCACACATCCCCGCACACAGCCCGACATCCCCGCACACAGCCCGACATCCCCGCACACAGCCCGACATCCCCGCACACATCCCCGCACACAGCCCGACATCCCCGCACACATCCCCGCACACAGCCCGACATCCCCGCACACAGCCCGACATCCCCGCACACAGCCCGACATCCCTGCACACATCCCCGCACACAGCCCGACATCCCTGCACACAGCCCGACATCCCCGCACACAGCCCGACATCCCCGCACACAGCCCGACATCCCCGCACACATCCCCGCACACATCCCCGCACACAGCCCGACATCCCCGCACACAGCCCTACATCCCCGCACACATCCCCGCACACAGCCCGACATCCCCGCACACAGCCCGACATCCCCGCACACAGCCCGACATCCCCGCACACATTCCCGCACACAGCCCGACATCCCCGCACACATCCCCGCACACAGCCCGACATCCCCGCACACATCCCCGCACACAGCCCGACATCCCCGCACACAGCCCGACATCCCCGCACATAGACCGACATCCCCGCACACAGCCCGACATCCCTGCACACAGCCCGACATCCCCGCACACATCCCCGCACACAGCCCGACACTACAGCCCTCATCATTCCTGCACACATCCCGACACTACCGCACCCATCATCACCGCACACACACCGGCATTACCTCAGTGACGTCCCCGCTGACAGCGCCATTCACTTCAGCTGCTGCGTGGAGCTCACAGGAGCGGCGTTCTACTGCCGCTCCTGTCAGCTTCATGTAGCAGAGCTGGATGTGTTGCGGGACCTCTGGATTACGTCGGACCTGGAGGGGTATTTGGGGATTTTAATAAAGTGGTAAAAGAGGGTGGTTTTTTTGTCTTTTATTTCAAATAAAGGATTTTTTCGGGTGTGTGTGTTTATTTTCTTTAACTTACAGATTAATCATGGAGGGTATCTCGTGGAGACGCCTGACATGATTAATCTAGGACTTATTGGCAGCTATGGGCTGCCAATAACTCCTTATTACCCCGATTTGCCAACGCACCAGGGCAAATCGGGAAGAGCCGGGTACAGTCCCAGAACTGTCGCATCTAATGGATGCGACTATTCTGGGCGGCTGCTGGCTGATATTGTTAGGCTGGGGGGCTCCCCATAATGTGGGGCTCCCCAGCCTGAGAATACCAGCCTTCAGCCGTATGGCTTTATCTGGCTGGTATTAAAATTGGGGGGGACCGCAAGCCGTTTTTTTTAATTATTTATTTATTTCACTGCACAGTATAGACCCGCCCACCGGCGGCTGTGATTGGTTGCAGTGAGACAGCTGTCAGTCAGCGTGGGGGCGGGTCTGGCTGCAACCAATCATAGGCGCCGGTGGGCGGGGAAAGCAGGGAATACGAGATTGAATAATGGGCGGCCGGCTTTTTCAAAAGAGGAAAAGCCGCCGCAGCAGTGTGGACGCCGTGCAGCGCCGCGCCGGTGATCGGTGAGTATGAGAGAGGAGGGGAGAGGGGGGACAGAGACCAGGAGTGATTTTAAACGATTTCGATCGTTCTGCTGGACATGCTGAGCATGTGCAGTAGAACGTGATGAAATACGTCAGCGGATTCCGCTGCTTAGCGCATAGCGGCGGAAACCGCCACCATAGACAATCATTAGACACCGTGGCGGATTCCAACGGAATCCGTCATGGTGCGCTATTTTAACGCTCAAAAAAACGTTACATGCTGCGTTCAATCCGCTAGACGCAGCGTCAAAATAACGCCGCTGCGTCGTCCAGCGGATGCAACGCAGACACTTGCGTTACAGTGCGTCGTCCATACAACTCTATGGAGAATAGCGCGGTCCGTTAACGGACTGCGCTATTCTCCATAGTGACGGAAGGCGCTGAACGCAAGTGTGAAACTAGCCTTATGGTGGTGGATGTAGGACGTATATGTATGGGCTGAGCCGTATTAAGTTTGTGACGCCATCCACGGTATGTGGTGAGGTTGGACACCACCGCTGTAGTTACGGGGCACTTGGGGGAGATGTTGTGCAGCAAGTTGTTAACCCCTCCGTGGGCAGGGATGGTGGCCCCGGGACCCGTTGGGTTTTTGGTGCAGGGAGATGGGCGACTACAGGGTGCTGGTGTACTCACTATTGAAGGAAACACACGAGTCTCTGGTAAACCAAGGTGATGGTGGTCGGTGCCCGCAGCTGGCTGCGTTCTGGTCCCCCACCAGGCTGGTGGTCTCTGTCTTTCTCCTGCACCTTTGTAAGATGGTGGACTGCCTGTGCTTGCAACTTCAGGAGTCCGCTCCCGGCTGGATGTGGCCTAGGAGCCCTTGTCCGCAGACGCTGGCCTGTGGAATCTCTGAGCCCTGGCGGTGGCCTTCTATCCCCCTCGGTGGGCTGTTGTCTTCTAATAGGGACTTTGGGTGGGACAGGACCTCTAGTCCTGGCCTCAATCGGTAAATTAGCTGGTTCCAGTCACTTTTGGTCCCGGCTTTAGGGTCAGAGTACCCCCCTGTGTGCTCCGGTTTCCGAGTCGGTTCCCCGGGTCGGTACTGGTGGGCCACTACCCTGTCCCAGTCCACCTCGGTTCCACCGAGCCGTCTTCCCGGCTCCTGCAGACGGAGACCGCCGTCTGCCTCCTAGCCACTGGCACCAGGGCTCCTACCCTGACGCCGTTCAATTTGGGGTATTCGCCTCTGCTGGAGCTGGACACAGCTCCAGCCCACACTCCTCTCCAACTTGAACTCTAACACTGTACTGTTTACTTTCCCTGCCCCGGGTTGTCTAGACTTCTTCGTGGGCGTCTTCCAACCGCCTGGTTCCGCCCATGGTGTGTCCATCTAGCCCTGAGGAGGTGACTAGGGTTTTAAAGGTTGGCTGATGTCACCTGTGAGGGAAAGGTGTAGTGCAGGGGCCTATCTGTGATTACCTGGCCCGGCCAGGGTGTCACAAAAGCATTCAGCTTCTGAATGATGCCTGTGCAAATGCCTTTCCGATGAGGGCACCAAGTGTGGTCTCAGGATCACTGACGAACTTTCAATGATGGCTGGAGATGTACCATGTGTGATGGCACAAGTTGAATATGTCTAAATCTGGCACGCCACACTTAAGGCTCAAGTGCCAGGATCGGCGGCAACTTCCCCCCGGTACCGATGAGAGCCAAGGCCATGGAGAGAGCTGATGTCCTGACAAACTTATGTGACGCCCCGGACTAGTCGGGTCGTCCCAGGTAGTCACACACAACACCACACCCCCTCCCGGTTAGGTGACATCAGTCAAACTAAGAATCTTGTCACCACCCTCCAGGTTTGATGTCCACACCAGGGGGCGGAGCCAGGCAGTGGGCTCCGCCCACCGAGAAGTTCACAGGCCTGTTGGCGGGAAAACAGACACACAAGTTCAAGTGCAAGTCGAGAGCAGTCAAGTTCACGGGCAGTTCTGTGTCCAGGCTGCCAAGAGACTACCAGGTGGCTGGGTCGGAGCCCAGTCGCCATTGGCAAGGAGGCAGACGGTGGTGGCCACCTGCAGGAGACCGGGAAGACGACCGGTGGAACCGTAAGGGACCAGGACAGGGTAGTGGCCCGCCGGAACCGAACCAGGGAGCCAACTGGATACCGGAGCACCAGGCAGGGTACTCAGACCCAGTACAAAGCCCTGAACTGACAGGGCTGAGTCGAATCAACTGATTGCAGACTGGACCTTAGGACCTATCCCACACAAGCCCCGTTAGAAGATAACAGCCCAACCATACCGGGTAAAACCACCGCCAAGGCATAGAGACCCAAAGGGCCAGCGTCTGCGGGCAAACAGGCTCCTACGGCATATACAAGTCGGGGAGCGAACTACCGGTGTCTAGGCATAGGAGTCAAATATTTACACAAAGAGGTGCAGGAGAAAGGCGGAAACCACTAACCTTTTCTGGGAGAAGCTGCAGCCGGCTGCGGGCCCCGTTCATCACTCCGTTTGGTTTACCAGAGACTCCAGTGTCTTGTGTCAGAGTGAGCACACCAGTGCCATCAGGCACCGCACTGTACTGCAACACTTCACCCTGCACCCCGGCCCTCGCCTACCGGACCCCGGGACCAACACCCCCTACCTTGGAGGGGTCAACACCTAGCTGCGCCATTACACTGTTCCCGGGAGTCCCCAATACCCTCACCGCAGAGGTGGTGTCTACAATCACCACAACCCGTGGGTGGCGTCACGAACTTACAATCCAAATCAAACCACCGCGGCCCCGGCCGTGGAACTCCTCACCCAAATCGCTGCGTGTAGCGCCAACTCCCTTGCAGAGCGACGTGACCCCTGGCTCCGTGAGAGGCTCGAGCCACCACCCGCAGTTCGAGCATGGATCCGAGCAGCTTGGCGGTCGCAGCCGAGCCCGCGGGGTGGTACACTTAATCAGGGCCATTTTCTGCAAATATGGCCATATGCCGTAGAACTGTATTTAAACATAAAAGGAAACTAAAAGACACTAGTGATGAGTGAGTACTAAAAAGCTCGGGTGCTCGAAGCTCGGGCCGAGCCTCCCAAGATACTCGTGTACTCGGCCCGAGCAACGAGCCCAATGTTATCCTATGGGAGACCCGAGTATTTTTGTGAAATGACCCCCCGGCAGCATGGAGAAACCCTAAAAATGTCACAAAAGTCTCAGAAGAGTGCTCAAATGACATGGCAACAGCATGGGGAAGACCCCTTGAAGCATTTATCACTGAAAAGTCACAGCTGTGAACAATTTTGTCCGCGTTTTACGCCATTTTTACGGACTCACCAGAAAACCTTCCAAAATGACCCCAAAATGATTTTTCATGGCGGAAATGTTAAGGGCACATACCCAATAGTGAGATAGAGCTGGTGTATGTTACTTTTTGAGATTAATACATGAAAGATTTTACGTGAAAACATTGTGTGGCACTCCGATGTCCCTGAGAAGAGACGTACATGAAGGCCTCTTGAGTCTAATGTGCCCATTTTGAGGAAGTGAGTCTTTGTAGTATTTTCCTTTGCCAGGGCAGTCCAAAATTGTGAGGTTCACCAATGCCCCTGCATACAGACGTGCATGAGGGCCTGTAAACCTGAAGTGCCCATTGGAAGGAAGTGGGTGTATTATAGTATAGCCCTTAGGCAGGGCAGCCAAAAATTGGGAGGCTCCACATTGTCCCTGGATAGAGACGTGCATGATGGCCTGTAAACCTGAAGTGCCCATTGTAAGGAAGTGGGTCTATTGTAGTATAGCCCTTAGGCAGGGCAGCCAAAAATTGGGAGGCTCCACGTTGTCCCTGGATAGAGACGTGCATGATGGCCTGTAAACCTGAAGTGCCCATTGGAAGGAAGTGGGTCTATTGTAGTATAGCCCTTAGGCAGGGCAGCCAAAAATTGGGAGGCTCCACGTTGTCCCTGGATAGAGACGTGCATGAGGGCCTGTAAACCTGAAGTGCCCATTGGAAGGAAGTGGGTCTATTGTAGTATAGCCCTTAGGCAGGGCAGCCAAAAATTGGGAGGCTCCACGTTGTCCCTGGATAGAGACCTGTTAGGTTCTTAGTGCCTCCGTGCTTGCATTTAAAAACCGCACGTGTGTGCCTGTTGGTGGCAGCTTTCCGCTGCATTTGTGTGAGTTTTGCAAAAACTTGGATATAACGCACAAGTCTAGCGAATACACATCAGCACAGCATTCCAAAATGCGCAAGGGCGTTGTCAACGAACAAGGAAGTGGACGTGATGGTGGTGCAGGCAGAGACCGAGGTTGTGTGCAAGCTCTAATTTCGCCACAACAAAGGGCCACATCTAGTCGCTCGCACGTCCTGTCCCAAATTCTTGGGGACCGCAGCAGTACACCGCTCTTGAACCAAGACCAGTGTCAACAGGTTGTTAGTTGGATAGCGGATAATGCTTCCAGTCAGATTGGCACCACCACAAACACTCTGTCTTCCACACGGTCAAGTGTCAGTAGCCGTGATACTGCACCGCACATTTCAGAACCTGATCCTCCTTCCTACCACCAGGCCGAGTACACGTCCACGGACATTACTGATCCCACACTTGGACACTCGGAAGAGCTGTTCGTTCACGTTTCCATTCACAAATTCTGGCCTCTCGCCAGCTCCTGTTGAAGTGGGCCATGACGAGATTGTATGTACAGATGCCCAAATATTTGAGCAGCCACGTTCTCACGAAGTTGGCAACGTGTCTCAACAAGGGGTGGACGATGATGAGACACAATTGTCAGGAAGTCAGGAGGAGGAGCAGGGTGCGGAAGAGGAAGACGACGTGGTGGATGATCCAGTAACTGACCCAACCTGGCGGGAGGATATGCAGAGCGAGGACAGCAGTGCACAGGGGGAGGGAGGCGTAGCATCCCAACAGGCAGTAAGAAGCAGAGTGGTGGCCCCAGGCAGACGTCAGGCAACTGTTCCCCGGAACAACACGACACAAGGTGCCTGTACAAATGTTAGGTCTTCCCGAGTCTGGCTGTAATACTATTGTATGTATTGAGGATTTCGATTGCGTTAGGGCAATGACAACCAGAGACGAGTTCTTGGTGCAAGACGTTTATAATATGCAACCAGCAAATATGTACATAAACGGAACAAAAACACAGTAGAACATAAATACAGGAAATACCTTCCAGGGACGGAGCGAAAGGGAATTCCCGGGACCGCGCACCGGACTCCCCCAGGGAGACCACCAAGAGCGAACCCCTATACAGGGACTGTCTGGCAATCACCCCAGAAGCCCTAAATGCGCAGCAGCCGGGACACAAAAGGGCAATAGGTAAGTCCAAAAATGTCCGTACGTGATGTGAGTCCAGAGTGGTATTAAACGGAAGGAACCGGGCAGAAGTGCCGACCAAAGACGGCAAACGGAGTCCGGGCACATCTAGATGATACCAGATGAAGTCCAGAGTCGGTGTCGGTTGTTTTCCAAGAGGATCCGAATAACAATCAGGAACCAAAAGCAGCAGGGCAGGAGCACACAGGAAGCAGTATACTCAGGCACTGGACTAAGCTTTAGGGGCGGCTTTTAAACAGATGGGCAGGAAATAGGGCAACAGAACAGAAAACTCCATGTTAACAAAGGGCAAGCTCTTTCAAAAGAAAACTGGAAAACCCGGAACTCTGACACTGGCAGTTTTTTAAGTTGGCTCCAGATGATTCTAAAAAGGCCATTTGCAACACCTGCCATGCCAGCATCAGCAGGGGTACCAAAACTAGCAGCCTGACCACCACCAGCATGATCAGGCACATGTCAGCCAAGCACCCGACTTTGTGGGAAGTACAACAGAGTCGAGGAGCAGTGCTTGCTGATGTCACTGCTACGTCTTCGCTGGTTGTGCATGCGAGCCAATCCCCTGTCCATGCTGCCTGCGAACAAGCCTCCTCCACTCCTGCACCTGCAGTTGCCTACGCAGAAAGAACACCATCATCAAGCACGTCCTTGTCCCAGCGCAGCGTTCAGTTATCCATTCAGCAAACCTTTGAACGCAGGCGCAAATACACTGCCAACACCCCACATGCCACAGTTCTAAATGCTAACATTTCGCGACTGCTTGCGCTGGAAATGTTGCCTTTTAGGCTGGTTGAGAAGAAGCATTCCGCGACATGATGGTGGCAGCTGTCCCACGTTACTCGGTCCACAGCCGCCACTATTTCTCCCGGTGTGCCGTCCCCGCATTGCATAACCACGTGTCACAAAACATCACACGTGCCCTGAACAACGCTGTTTCAGCCAAAGTCCACCTAACCACAGACACGTGGACAAGTGCATGTGGGCAAGGCCGCTACATCTCGTTGACGTCACACTGGGTTAATATTGTGCAAGCTGGGACCCAGTCTGAGCGAGGGACGGAACACGTCCTTCACACACCAAGTTTTGCAGGCCCTACCTCAGTCAGGGTTTCACACACACTCTACAGCTCCGGAATGTCATGCTCCTCAGCCTCCTCCTCCTCCTGCGCATCCTGATCCACTTTACCCTCCACACCAGTCCCAAGCTGGAAGTGTCGCGGGCGGAGGAGGGGACGGTGCGCTCTCCCACTGCTCGGGTCCGGCTGACGCTGCTCTACGGCTGCTGCTGCTCGTTGGCTCGAGCGATGGCCGGATCCCGGGGACTCGAGCGGCGCTACTCGCCCGTGAGTGAAAAGGGGTGGTTTGGGTTTTGGGGATATTGTCCGTGACGCCACCCACGGTTGTGGTGATTGTGTGGACACCACCGCTGCTCTGGACGGGGATCCCGGGAGCCTGTGACAGGGAGCAGCTTTGTTGTTATTTCTCCCCTCCGTGGGTAGGGGGGTTGGTTGTCCCGGGGCCTGGTGATGGGGTAGAGATGGATGACAGGCGGGTTGCGGGGCCTGATGAGGTGCAGGGTCGCAGGGGCAGCGCTGTGCCGCACGGCACGGAGGTACTCACTCAGCCCAATGATGATGACACAGTTCACGGTAAAACAAGTGGCTGGATGGACGGGTCACTCGAACGGCTGCGGTTGTTCCTCCCTGCAGGTTAGTGATGACTGTCTCTCCCTGCACCTAAGTTAAGTGTTGGTAGTGATGGTTTCCCAACGGTAACCCGCTCCCCGACCTGGATATGGGCCGGAGGAGCCCCTTTTGCCCACAGGCGCTGGCCCTGGGAGACGGTTGCCCTTAGCGGTGGCGGTGTCTCCCCTTCACGGTTGTACGGTTGCCTTCTATCTGGACTTGGCTGTTTGGAAACCCTGAGGTTCCCTTCACTAACGGATTTGGCAAATTCACGGCGACACCAAGCCTTGCCGGGATCCGAAAGTCCTCTGCCAATGGTGCTGGCTTCTCTTTGTATACCGGTCCGGTACGGCCGGGTCACCACCCGTCCACGGTCCTTACGGCAGACTCCAATCGGCCTCCACTGCAGACGGTCACTACATCCTGCCAACCTTGCTGTCCTGTCCGGGCCACACACCCGGACCAACTTCAGGCTCTTTGCTGTCACTTTTCTCCTCTCTACTACTTTCCTCCTTCCACTTCCTTAGCTTAAGTCTCACTGCCTGTGTTTTCCCTCCTCCTCGGTGGGTGGAGACCAACCGCCTGGCTCCACACCCTGGTGTGGACAACAGCCCCTGGGGAAGGCAACAAGGATTTTGTGTTTTGACTATGATATGCCTGCAGGGAGTGTGGGGTGTTTAAGTGTTGTGCTCTGTGGCCCCTGGCTTGTCCAGGGCGACACAGAAGCACTGCAGCACTGCCTCGGCGAAGCGGCAACAGGCAGTGCTGAAGCTAATCTGCATAGGTGACAAACCCCACAATGCAGAAGAGGTGTGGACAGCTCTGAAACAGCAGGCAGATCACTGGCTCACAACTCTGAACCTAAAGCCAGGAAAGGTCGTGTGTGACAATGGCCGGAACCTGGTGGCGGCTTTGAGGTGAGGCCAGCTGACACATGTTCCATGCGTGGCCCATGTGCTCAACCTCGTGGTTCAGCGGTTTCTAAAGTCATACTCAGAGCTGTCTGATCTGCTGGTAAAAGTTCGCCGCCTGTCTGCACATTTTCGAAAGTCACCTACTGCTTCAGCCGGCCTTGCCGGCTTAAGACGCCGTTTGCATCTTCCGGCACACAGACTGGTGTGTGATGTCCCCACGCGTTGGAATTCAACTCTGCACAAGTTGGTCAGGATATGTGAGCAGAAGAGGGCAGTTGTTGAGTACCTGCATCACCTAAGCCGTCGGGAAATGGGTCAAACTCCACACATAACACCTGAGGAGTGGAGATGGATGTCCGACCTATGCACCATCCGACAAAACTTTGAGGACTCCACCAAGATGGTGAGCGGCGATGACGACATTATTAGCGTCCCCATACCGCTTCTCTGCCTTCTAAAATGGTCTCTGCTCAAAAAACAACCATGATGCATTGCAGGCGGAGCGCGATGAGTTTGAGCAACAAACAGTAGTGGGTGTGGGTGATGATAACACACAGCCCAGCCTCGTCTCATCACAACGTGCAGTGGAGGACTATGACGAGGAGGAGGATGAAGACATGGAGCAACTCTCCGGCCAAATTGAGGATATGACATGCAGTCATATCCTCGGTTCAGCGTGGCTGGCCAGAGGACAGGGTAGATGATGAGGAGGAGGAGGAGGAGGACAGCATGTTCAGTCATCGTGTTGGTCAGGATACTGAAGTGATGGCTGTTAAGAGTCTGGCACACATGGCTGACTTTATGGTAAGCTGCCTGTCTCGTGACCCTCGCGTTAAGAACATCTTGGCCGACAATCATTACTGGTTGGTAACACTGTTAGACCCACGCTAAAAGGAGAACTTTATGTCTCTTATTCCCGAGGCGGAGAGGTCAGGCAAAATGCAGCAGTTCCAGAAGGCCATAGTCACGGAAGTAGGCAAAGCATTCCCCTCACAAAACGCTAGCGGCATAGGTCAGGAATCACTGGACAACCAAGGCGTACAGCCGAGAGGGGCACAAGTCCAATCCGCCAGAGGTAGGGGAACAGTCTTTAAGATGTGGGACAGTTTTCTCAGCCCCTCACATACCACAGCCCCTGAGGTGAGGGGTAGTGACACAAGAAATCCTAAGTTTGGCCAGATGCTCAAGGAGTACCTTGCAGATCAAACAACTGTACTCCGACATTCCTCTGTGCCTTACAATTAATGTGTATCCAAGCTGGACACGTGGCATGAATTGGCTCTCTACGCCTTGGAAGTCCTGGCCTGCCCTGCCGCTAGCGTTTTGTCAGAGCGTGTTTTTAGTGCCGCAGGTGGAATCATTACAGATAAACGCACCCGCCTGTCAACTGAAAATGCTGACAGGCTGACTCTGATCAAGATGAACAAGGGTTGGATTTGGCCAGACTTCACCACACACACCAACAGCAAATTACAGCGGAATTTAAAGTTTGTAACGGGAATTTGCCATGTACCTCCACTCACCCATGGTAACACACTTCTGGACTTTGGCTAATCGCTGGACTGCTCCTCCTTCTCCTCATGCGCCATCATGGTGACCGTTACAATAGTTAAGCCGTTGTTTCAGGTATGCCCCCAGTGGTAAATTTTTTCGCCCATTCTTTCTGAATGGGCATTACAACGACAGGAGACCCGCTCCTTTGCAATGGGAACAATGTTTTGAGGCCCTCATGCACATCTCTATCCAGGGACAATGTGGAGCCTCCCAATTTTTGGCTGCCCTGCCTAAGGGCTATACTACAATAGACCCACTTCCTTACAATGGGCACTTCATGTTTACAGGCCATCATGCACGTCTCTATCCAGGGACAATATGGAGCCTGACGCTGCCACCGACTGCCACACACATGCTGTTTTTAAATGCAAGCACGGACGCAATAAGAACCTAACTGGTTTTTAGGAGCGACAATTACTGAGAAGTCTGACACTATCAGACACTGCTGACTGACGTGTATTATACACTAGACTTGTGCGTTATATAATTGTTTGTGCAAAACGCGCACCTGTACGCTGCCACCGACAGACACACACGTGCTGTTTTTAAATGCAAGCACGGACGCAATAAGAACCTAACTGGTTTTTAGGAGCGACAATTACTGAGAAGTCTGACACTATCAGACACTGCTGACTGACGTGTATTATACACTAGACTTGTGCGTTATATAATAGTTTGTGCAAAACGCGCACCTGTACGCTGCCACCGACAGACACACACGTGCTGTTTTTAAATGCAAGCACGGACGCAATAAGAACCTAACTGGTTTTTAGGAGCGACAATTACTGAGAAGTCTGACACTATCAGACACTGCTGACTGACGTGTATTATACACTAGACTTGTGCGTTATATAATAGTTTGTGCAAAACGCGCACCTGTACGCTGCCACCGACAGACACACACATGCTGTTTTTAAATGCAAGCACGGACGCAATAAGAACCTAACTGGTTTTTAGGAGCGACAATTACTGAGAAGTCTGACACTATCAGACACTGCTGACTGACGTGTATTATACACTAGACTTGTGCGTTATATAATTGTTTGTGCAAAACGCGCACCTGTACGCTGCCACCGACAGACACACACGTGCTGTTTTTAAATGCAAGCACGGACGCAATAAGAACCTAACTGGTTTTTAGGAGCGACAATTACTGAGAAGTCTGACACTATCAGACACTGCTGACTGACGTGTATTATACACTAGACTTGTGCGTTATATAATTGTTTGTGCAAAACGCGCACCTGTACGCTGCCACCGACAGACACACACGTGCTGTTTTTAAATGCAAGCACGGACGCAATAAGAACCTAACTGGTTTTTAGGAGCGACAATTACTGAGAAGTCTGACACTATCAGACACTGCTGACTGACGTGTATTATACACTAGACTTGTGCGTTATATAATTGTTTGTGCAAAACGCGCACCTGTATGCTGCCACCGACAGACACACACGTGCTGTTTTTAAATGCAAGCACGGACGCAATAAGAACCTAACTGGTTTTTAGGAGCGACAATTACTGAGAAGTCTGACACTATCAGACACTGCTGACTGACGTGTATTATACACTAGACTTGTGCGTTATATAATTGTTTGTGCAAAACGCGCACCTGTACGCTGCCACCGACAGACACACACGTGCTGTTTTTAAATGCAAGCACGGACGCAATAAGAACCTAACTGGTTTTTAGGAGCGACAATTACTGAGAAGTCTGACACTATCTGGACTGTTTTACACTGTGTACACCAGCCCCAGATATGATGAAGGCTGGTATACGGTCACCACTAGGAATGGCTATATACCCTGCCTGCCTGCCTGCCTGCCTGTATACTGCTACAATAGTCCTGACAAGGACTCTTCTGGTCACTAGCCTGTATTCCGACCTGGCTATACCCTGCCTGTATATAGCAACAATAGTCCTGAGAAGGACTCTGCTACTGTACTCCGACCTGGCTATACCCTGCCTGCCTGTATACAACTAGAATAGTCCTGAGAAGGACTTCTGGTCACACTGTTTGCAGCCCTGCTCCAGAACTAACTATAAAGGGCCGCAAACCTTTCCCTGAAGCAGCAACACTCTCCCTGCACTGACTGTCTGGATAGCTGTGAGCAGAGCACAGCGCGCCGGCCGGTATAAAGGCCCGGTCACGCTGTGCAGGCCGGCCAATCACTGCAATTCCACAACTAACAGGGCTGTGGCATTGCAGTGGTCTGCCAGCCAATCCCTGCATGAGGGCTGGCTCTCAAAAGAGCGCCAACATGCAGAAATGAAGACCACGAGTACAGCACGAGTATCGCGAGATTACTCGGTCCCCGCCGAGCAGCCCGAGTACAGTGATACTCGTGCGAGTACCGAGTAGTTACAAGCATGCTCGCTCATCACTAAAAGACACATATGTTTGTTTTTTATGTTTCATTTTTATTTTAACATTACAGTTATAAAGATTATACACTAATACGTGTGCACCCCAAATAATATGTGGAAAGCATAATTTGTTGTGCAAAGAAGCTGCATAGTTACAACAATGTAGAAATGCTACCAAAGACGTCCAAAG
This sequence comes from Anomaloglossus baeobatrachus, assembly GCF_048569485.1. Lineage (NCBI taxonomy): Eukaryota > Metazoa > Chordata > Amphibia > Anura > Aromobatidae > Anomaloglossus > Anomaloglossus baeobatrachus. The sequence goes on along the minus strand of NC_134354.1, from coordinate 161,131,279 downwards.
CTCTATGATTTATAAGGAACCTGCAAAATATTATGTCTATGCTCTGCAGCATACATAAAAGAAGCATGGCTCAGGCTAATCAGGATAAGGCCGGGGCCATACGGGGCACTACTGCGATGCTCGCATGACACTCGGCTCACGCTGGCAGCACAGCAGAGCCGAGTGTCATGCTAGTATCCTTGCGACTGAGGTCCGACTGTGCGTGCGGACCTCAGCTGGGGCGGGGCCAGAGGGGCGGGTTGGCACTGAGGAGGGGAGGGAGGGATTTCTCTCCCTCTCCTCCGTAGCCGGCTATTGCGATTCTCGCTCTGCACGCGCAGTACACCAGTGTACCGCGAGTGCAGTGCGATTTTTCTCTCGCCCCATTCACTTGAATGGGTGCGAGAGAAAAGAGACTCGCCTTACAGTCGCAGCATGCTGTGATTGTTTTCTCGGTGCAATGTTTTATCGCACTCCAGTCGCACCGATTTTCTAGCCGTGTGGCTTAGGCCTAATCGTCTGTGTTATGTACGCATGCAAAACTGACAAACCAATGAAGTCAATGGGGAATTGCTAATAATCGTTTTTACACAGATGGTCTGCGTGTAACAATTTGCAGCATATACTACATTGATCCTTATTTTGGAAGAGACTCATCTATTATAAGTCAATGGGGGAGCAAAAAACAGATGACATACAGGTTACATGTGTGTGATGCGGTTTTTCTGGAACCATTACAATTCTTAAGATTGGAAACAGCATTTGCCTTTCATTATTTATTAAATTGTTCAAGTAAAAAAAACGTATGTGTAAAATAGACATATGGACATAATAAAACGGCATTACAGATATGAGACGTGGACATATGGCACACAATGCATCTGCAAAAACATCACTTCTCTGAATGAAAAATGAGCTATTTTGTATACACTTGTGTGAATTTGGCCTTTTGCTGAAAAGTGGACATTGCTTTAATCTGACAAAAGTGTCTACATATGCGCTATCTATAACCCAGCTTAAATCACTGTGATAAATTTGGCACATTTTCAGACTGTCTAGTCTAAATGGGTACGTCATCATTTACTCATTGTTCCTTTTTTAATGTGTTTTATGTACAGAAACTAGTGAAGCTGTTAGGCCAGTATCACACTTGCGAGTGCCTTGCGTGTAACTCGCGCGAGTCTCTCATTGCATCACCCGTCACGGCTGCACACTCTCTGGACAGGAGCGTCTGAGCTGCATAAAGATACATGCAACCAACCCACTCCTGGCAGGTGAGTGTGCGGCCATGCCGGGTGATTCAATGAGAGACTCGCGCGAGTTACACGCAAGGCACTCGCAAGTGTGACTCCGGCCTAAGAAGAATGGTCAGGTTACTTCTTTTAGCCACTTCACCACTTTTAAAGCCTGCAGCAATTAATGTGAATCTAACAGCCGATACATGCTGCCCATCCACGGGCAGCAGGTATCGGGCGCTTGGTGTATTATTTCAGCTAGGTATGTTTGACTCTGAAATACTGCAGCGCTTCAGAGTCAAACATATCAGGCTGAGTTCATACAGCGGATACAGTGGATGTGCCTGATACCTGCTACCAGTGGATATGCCTGATACCTGCTGTCAGTGAATGTGCCTAATACCTGCTGTCAGTGGATGGGCCCGATATCTGCTGCCAGTGAATGTGCCCAATACCTACTGCCAGTAAATGTGCCCAATACCTGCTGTCAGTGGATGTGCCCGATACCTGCTGTCAGTGGATGTGCCCAATATCTGCTATCAGTGTATGTACCCAATACCTGCTGTCAGTGGATGTGCCCAATATCTGCTGTCAGTGTATGTACCCAATACCTGCTGTCAGTGGATGTGCCCAATATCTGCTGTCAGTGTATGTACCCAATACCTGTTGTCAGTGGATGTGCCCGATACCTGCTGACGGTGGATGTGCCCAATACCCGCTGTCAGTGGAAATGCCCAATACTTGCTACTGTGTCGCCCAGGGTTATGGGGTACTCGGTCCCAGGCGGTGTATAACTGGGGAATGTCCCTTTCGTGGCCGTTGCCCGGTCCCGTGCCATGGGTGCTTTTTAAAAGGGGAATATTTACAGGGGATTTTTGAATAAAGTTCACACATGATGCCACTTGTGGTTTTGCAGCTATGGGGATGGAGCCGCCGCTGCACAATTTTCACTACTGGGGCTGGTGTTAGGGGCAGCCTGGATGTTAGGCCCTCCGCAAGCAGGGACAGGCCCCAGAGGATAGGTGATTTAGATGGGTGTTGAAAGAAGGTAGGCCACACAAGGGGTTGCAGTGTAACTGGTTCCTTTACTCACAGTAAGCTGGAAACTGGTCACTCGAGGCCAGCTGGTCTCAACCGCAGGTCCCGTTAGTCCCAATGCCGGTTTAGTGACCTGGTGGCTTCTTTCCCCTGCACCCCTCTTTGGTTTGTGGGTACCCGTGGCTTGGAGCGGCTAGGGGACCCCTCCTGGTTGTCTCTTACAGCAGTTCGTATGACGGTAGCGTGAACCCTGTGGGGTTGGAGTCTCTAGTCCTGTCCCTGGTTCTCCCGTTGCTACTGTGTCCCGAATTTCAAGGTCAGCGACGTTTCTGATGGTCCCCACACTGTGCAGATTTTATCAGGTATTCCTGGAGCGTTTGCCTGACCTAGGATTCTGTACCCTGTTGGTGCGTGGTTCAGGAGCCCTCTACCGTAAAGCCACCGGCAACCAACTGCCTGGGCCCTCAGATCACTGTTACACTCCTCTCTCTTTCACTGTCACCGACTTACTAATGACTGTCCAAAGTCTGCCCCTCCCACCTGGTCATCTAGTGGACTGGATTGGCTCCACCTCTAGGCAGCCATGCATTGGTCTGACCCTAGCCTGGTACCATTCTATGGGGGATTTTGGGGAAAACAGGGATTATCTGGAGTGTTTGTGTTGTTACTGGCACTGGTCTTCTGGGTCCCTAGGGGGTAGGTCCTGCATCCTGGTGGGGATGCAGTACCTTGTAGCTCCCTGATGGCATCAGTGGTGCTACACTACCAGTGGATGTGCCCGATACCTGCTATCAGTGGATGTGCCTGATACCTGCTGTCAGTGGATGTGCCCGATACCTGCTGTCAGTGGATGTGCCCAATACCTGCTGTCATTGGATGTGCCCGATACCTGCTGCCAGTGGATGTGCCCGATACCTGCTGTCAGTGGATGTACCTGATACCTGCTGTCAGTGGATGTACCCAATACCTGCTGTCAGTGGATGTGCCCGATACCTGCTGTCAGTGGATGTGCCCGATACCTGCTGTCAGTAGATGTGCCTGGAAGACATCACACCCTTTTTATTCCCCCTTCTGTCTGCTGGCCATTTCCAGATATAGATTGTATTCCTGCTAGACTCTGGTTCTCCCTCCTCTGATTATTGATTCCTGCTTTGACCCCGGTCTGCTCTCTGACTACTCTCCTGTCTGCCGTATTTGTACCTCGCTTCCCGATCTGGATTTGACCTCTGCTTTGTTTTCTGATTACATCCTTGCCTGCCTGATTCTGTCCCGCTTTTGCATTTCCCGGTTTGACCCTGCCTGGTTACTACTCTCATCTGGACTGCAGCCTACCACAGGTAGTGATCTCCTAGACCCTCTGTAATTCCAAATCCCTGTATAGGGGGTAAAGAGTTTCATGTTCTTGGGGTCCTACTTTGTGAGTGGCTTTCCTCTAGCCTGTCCATCACAGCCAGTCTGAGTCTGTGGTTCCAGGCAGGCGTTACACATGCATATCCATGCACCTTGCTAGACTGAAACTGCAGTTGGTAACAGGATTAGCATTTTTAACCCCTTCACGACCTTGGACGGATCTATCCGTCAAGGATCGTGTCCCGTTAAGCCCCGCCCCCTGCCGCGGGCAGGCGGCGGTCGGCACACATATCAGCTGTTTTCAACAGCTGACGTGTGCCTGCATGTTGCGAGTGGAATCGCTTCCACTCGCAACATTTAACCCCTTAAATCTCGCTGCCAAAGTCTGGCAGCGAGATCTATATGCGCGCGGCCATGTTTTTTACTTACCGCCGCCCCCACCGGACGTCACGTGAGTGATCATGTGATGTTCGGTGGTTGCCATCGTAGCACAGGGTCATGTGATGACGCCTGCAGCTACGAAGTTTCACTTTCGTTTTTCCTCGGCACAGAGCAGAGGGAAACCGGAAGTGACTGAATCTGCTGTTTACAGCTGTGTAGCTGTGATCAGCAGATAGCTAAGAGCGATCGGATTGCTGATCGCTATAGCCCCCTAGGGGGACTAGTAAAATAAAAAAAAAGTTTTAAAAAATAAAAAAAAAAACCTAAAAGTTCAAATCACCCCCCTTTCACCCCATTGAAAATTAAAGGGTTAAAAAAATAAATAAATATACACATATTTGGTATCGCCGCATTCAGAAATGCCCGATCTATCAAAATATAAAATCAATTAATCTGATTGGTAAACGGCGTAGTGGCAAAAAAATTCCAAACGCCAAAATTAAGTTTTTTGGTCGCCGCATGTTTTACGCGAAATGCAATAACAGGCGATCAAAACGTAGCATCTGCGCAAACATGGTACCATTAAAAATGTTAGCTTGAGATGCAAAAAATAAGCTGTCACTGAGCCATAGATCCCGAAAAATGAGAACGCTACGTGTTTCGTAAAATGGCGCAAAACGTACGCCACTTTTATTGGACAAACTTGTGAATTTTTTTAACCCCTTAGATACAAGTAAACCTATACATGTTTGGTGTCTACAAACTCGCACCGACCTGAGGCATCACATAGATACCTCAGTTTTACCATATAGTGAACACGGTGAATAAAACATCCCAAAAACTATTGTGCGATCACACTTTTTTTGCAGTTTTTCCACACTTGGAATTTTTTTGCTGTTTTCCAGTACAATATATGGTAAAACCTATAGTTTCATTTAAAAGTACAACTCGTCCCGCAAAACACAAGCCCTCATATGGCAAGATTGACGGAATAATAAAGAAGTTACGGCTCTTGGAAGAAAAGGAGCAAAAAACAAAAACGCAAAAACGGAAAGTGCCCGGGGGCTGAAGGGGTTAAAAGGATTGTCCACTACTTGGACAACCCCTTCTCATTATCCATGTGCGCCCCATAAAAATAAAAATCTTGCAATCTCAGGGCCCACGTAACATTGTTGTAAAACGCGAAACCTGCGACCAATCAATGCTGGCTTCCTTCTCCCCGCCTTTGGACGGTTAAGTAATTAACTGGAAGTGAGCACTGTGGCTGCCACTCACTTCCTGTTAATTACATGTACCACCCCTGCAGCAGTCGGACTGCTCGGATCCGGGGTTGCTGTGGCTCGACGGTCTCCAGACCCGGGAGCTTGCGGTCACTCGGAAATTAAAGGGGGTTATTTACAGAGGATTAGTGTTCGTAACGCCACCCGTGGTTCGCGGTAAGGGAAGTACCGCTGCTGCCGATGGGAGTACCTGGGGAAGATGGGGTGGGGCAGCCAGATGACGTTCCCTCCACGGGTAGGGGAGGCCCCAGGACTCATAACTGTGCAGGTGTAGGGGTGCATGGTGCAGGCTATGCGGCAGGCAGGACGCAAGGGAGAGCAGCGTAGTCACTCAGGCCGTGTGGATGTTGGTGCGACCATTATGCAGACTCTGACACAGGAGTAAACTAAGTCTCTGGGTGCGGCTGCCACTCTAGGGGAGCTCGTTCAGGAATCCGTCCCCGTTGGTATTTCTGGTGGACTGGAACCTGCCTCCATGCACTTGTGTGTTATGATCTGGAACCATGGAAGATCACAATAGATCATTGGCAAAAAAGGTGACAAGAGCATTGGCAACTAATCTGGCCACCATCCCCTTACTAACCAGCAACACTAGAAGTAGCTGAGGGGTGAACATCCTATGTACCGCGAACCCAGCCGGAGAACTAGCTATCCTAAAGGAAGGAAAGATGAATAACTCTCTGCCTCAGAAATAGACCGCAAAAGGTATAGCAAGCCCCCCACATTAAAAGACTATGGTGATATAGGCAAACACAATACACAGATGGATGATAGGATTAGCAAAGGTGAGGCCCCATTGAGTGAATAGGAAAGGATAGGAAAGGGGCTGATGGTGGCCAGAGAAAAACCCTACAAAAATCCAAATACCTGATAGTACAAAAAGTCTTCAGATCGCACGATCTGAACTCCATCCTATATCAGGTGCTCTTGTCAAACCAATGAACAGAAAACAGGAACAATTACAAATTCAAGAAGCAACAAACACATAGACTTATAGGAGCAAAACTCCAAACATAGCTGCAGGGAGCTTCCCAGCTAAGCAACAGAGAGGGAAGATTCCTGCATGCAAATAAACTGACAATAACCACAGCAAATGACAAACCCAGATAAGAACAAAAGAACAAAACAACATAAGAAAGAACCAAGCACTTATCTGGGGTAGATGTGGTCTGGAGCAAGATGAGATGGATGGTAACTAAAGAACAAATGAGAACCGGCTCAGACTGATAGCAGACCAAGGTTTAAATAGGCAGAGAGTTAGCAATGGAAACACCCATTGCTCCAGCACACCTGGTCTCTGTCCAAACCATTCCTGGCCACAAGAGGGAGCCTCACAGCAGCAGCAAAAACATAACTGACATTTACAACACTTGTGTTTAGACGTTTCTGAGTGACCCCTCAGCCTGGAGCTGTTGAGGTCCCGTTCCCTATAATTAAATAGAGAAGATGTGCTCTTGATGGCTGACACTTGGGATTTCAGTGGGCCGCATAAGTTGGAAAGCCCTATCCCCCTCGTTGTGTTGGTGCCTTCGATCTCTGAGCTCTTGGGGAAAGTTCATAAAGAGACTATCCTCCACAGGTTAATTATCATGTTGCATAAAGCTACTCCCTGATCTAGGGTCCAGTACCCTGCCATGCTCGGTACCAGTACGGTTACTAGATTTTCCAGTGCTCACCGTTCTCCAAAACTAAGTCTGGGCACCCTTCTCCAATACCCTGCGGCCGGGTCTCCGACTCCTCCGATCCTAGACCACCATCTGCGACCTAACCAAAGTCTCCCAGGGAGCTCCAACTCCCTCACCTCCTCACTCTCTGAGGGCTACTCTAAAACTGACTATGTCCCTCCCACCAGTCTGCCTGACTCCTAGGCGGGTGGCCCTTTTTCAGCTAGACCACCAACTGGTGTGCCTGACATGGTGTGGTGTGAGGCGTGGCTAGGATTTGGTTTCTGATGGAAGCAATACCAACAGTTAGGATCCCAGAACCATGGAGAATGAGTTCTGCACCAAAATAGAAAGGAGAGCAGTTCCTGTGACACCCTGACTAGGTCAGGGGCGTCACATACATAAATGTACAAAGGCGGGGAGGAGAAAGCCAGCACTGATTGGTTGCAGGGTTTGCGCGTTATAACAATGTCATGAGTGGGCCCCAACAACATGAGTTCTGACATCGCTGCAACCGCGCCGACGCAGGAGGTGAGTGTAGGCTTTTTTATTTTTATGGGAGCACAGATGCCGAATAAGAATGGGTTGTCCAAGTAGTGGACAATCCCTTTAATGAATTGGATGGGTGGACAAGGACATGTCTCAGCTTTCCCTCAGCTCCTCTCATTTCAGTAGAGCTGTTTCAAACTAGCGTGAAAGTGCCAAAAGTCACAAATTTCATGTGCGACTCCATGTTGTGCAACACAAATTTATCAAGTTTGCAAAGCATTTACGACAGTTTTCTGGCAAAAAAACTTTGATGTTTCACACATATCCTATAAGACTGAAATAGTAAGTCTTCCCCATAGCTTAGACAAGCCATCATCATTACAGTTGAATGACAACCATAGTAAACCGGACACTTACACAGTCAATGAATTCCCAATACAAGTACTCCTGTAGTTACAGACAAATGTTAACATAAGTGCTCACTGCTATCCACAATTGGGATACAATGGCAAACAGCAATTCTTCATTTTGGTCGAATTGCGGCATATAAGATTTATGTTATTCATGGATAAAATAATGTTTTCTCATTTTCTCCCCATTACGACACTTGTAAGTTTGATTGTGACTCCTCTGTACTTGTGCTCTCCATCTTCTCTCCTCTCAGCTCTACAGAGTATCACATAGGTGAAACCTCCTTATACATATATGTCAGCTTTCTCTTCAGAAGTAACACTTATGACACCAGAATAAAGGAAGGGAAGAGAATGACTGCAGCAGTAACATGTCCATGTCAAAACGTGGCTGGAAGACAGAATGCAAAGACTGGTGGGGAACATTGTCTCACCGGAGTGACAGCAGAATGTTTAGTAATGCATTTTATCTGTAGACAGACCTGGAATAACAAGACAGGTTCACACACCCATTGTCAGACCCAGGAGATACAATGTGCATGGCAGATCCGTCCTAATTTTCGTGGCAGAAGGTCGCTTATATTGCATCTGTGAAGTGTCTCTGTATTTAACCCCTTTTTGGATTGTTTTTTGCCTCGAGTGTGTTTTTATAATTTCATATTTTTGTTATTTTTCTAGCAGTATACTTTCTTCATATATTAAATCTAAAAAGTAATGATGGGCGAGCGTGTTCGCCACTCTTCAGTACTCGATTTGGCATTGGGGTGCTTGGGTACTCGCGGTGCTCGGCCAAGTGCTTGGATGTTTCATCTGTAAAACAGCCAACACAAAACACAGACTTGCTCCATTGAATGATATGAGCAGGCACCCTGGAGAGAGCCATTTGCAGTCTCTGAATGGCTCTCACTGGAGGTTAAAACAACGCTTTCCGATGTAGAGTGTCCAAAAAAAACCTGCCCTCCCTTCCCCCTTGCTGGAAGTGGTCTCTTTATAACTGGCTGCATGTGGGCAAAGAGCCAAACTGGCCATGCATTGACTTCCATTATACTTGTTACTTGAGTTGAGCCCTTTCAGAGCATTTGACCTGCTCGGCTCAAGTAACAAGTACCGAGCATTTTAGTGCTCACCCATCACTACTAAAATGTATAATGTCTGTTCCTTGTTGCTCTAAATGTACTCACAACCTCAAAGAGGGCAAGTATAGACCGGTTGTGTTACCCTGTGTATGCTGCAGAGTGCATTAAGAGTAATTAGTGCTTAGGAAACTTACGGTGTGTGTGTGTGTGTGTGTGTGTGTGTGTGTGTGTGTGTGTTTGTAACCCAGTAACAAAGAGCAGGCATCTCTTTGGCTTACTAAAACTGTAAGTAATGATGTGTGGTGTGGATGTGTGAGCTGGGTGTGGGGTACGCTTAGCTCATTGTCAGCCTATTGCGATAGGTGAATGAACAAATGAGAGTGAGTAACTGAGTCCCCCTTTATAATTGCATCCAAGTCATGTGTGCAGTGAGTGGCAGTGTGTGTGACACAGTAGACGGCAGGGAATGAATATGGCAGATTGCAGCAGCTCCTGCTTTTGAGGTCATGATCAAGCTGACTAAATAACACAAATCCATCTGGGAAACAAAGTATGAAGGTATCGCAAAAACAAAAAAGGTTTGTAGAAATGACAAAATACATTGGACAATACTCACTTTCACTTCCTGTGTTTCTCTGATGGCGTCGCGTGTGACCAATCACAAGATGATGAATATTGTTACACGCCATCTCTGAAGAACTAAACAGCTTGATGCAGTCTTCTACAGCTCCTCCTCTCTCCACTGTACACAAGATGGGCTCAGGCACCCATCTAGAGCAAGAGGTTGAAACAACCACCCACCACGTAGAGCCATACCTGTTGGCCATGCTACCAGCTTAGATCTCCTTCATTTCAATTCCTAAGCAGATAATTTTGAAAGGAGATTGTCTTGTATGTCTGTTACTTTAAGAAGCAAGATATTCCCGAACTACAGAAAGGTGTCTCTGCCACACTTAATGAGATGCCCACTTTTGTGGCAGCATGCATAAACTGTCTCCACTGGCAGAACTTAAATCTTGTGGGTTCCAATGCAAAACTTCCAACAGGGAACCTTATTATGATGGGTCATATGGGCCAAAGGGCCATTTTGTCTTCCAAGGCATGGGTTCACTGCAATCACTGAACCCACTATTGTTATGCCATTGACTGCCTCATGATGTTCCCATGAGTAATCTGAATATATTACTAAACAAGCTCTTGTGTTCATCCTTTTCTGTCTTAGATTTTATTTGTCTCCTATGGATTTAAGAAACCCTTGGAATCCGATGGCTCTATGCAGTACTGGAGTGTGTCTCCAAAATGTCACTGTCCTGTGGAAATGTACACAAGACAGCTGGATGTGTAAAGATAAAGAATAATGTTTCATTGATCTAACTGCTCTCCATTCAGGTGTAATTTGTTTAACTGTATGAATGTGCACACTTCAGTAATTGACCTATAACCTTGCTGTGTCACACACAATGGTGGACTCTATTCCATCACTGCTGTGTTCACCATAAGCATCTTAACTATGAATGATCGCTCCTCCATATCCTCCTTCCTGAAGCTTGGTGGAAACTTATTGTGAATTTATGCACAGTAAAGACCTACTGATTAAATCTACTTTTTATGGTAGCCAAAAAAACCACAAAAACTGACACCCAAACGTAGGTGGTCTACGTTCGGGTGTCCATCTGCAGAAACGTATATGTGCACAAAATTGCACAAAACAGAGCACACGCTAGCGCAGTGCGCTCCATAACAGTGAATGGCCCTGTCGGGCGCATGCGTCCGGAGCACGTTTTGCAGAGTGGGGGAGGAGCGGTCCAGACGGATGCCCCGACAGGACCTGTGGACGTAGAGAAAAACGCAATGTGAAAGGGGTCTTACTCGTTTGGTCCGAAGGCGGGGAGACAGAAGCTGGTGCTGATGGGACATGGAGCTCGTCACATAAGTCCTGGCACTACTGGAACCGCATCGGCCGCAGAGGTGAGTATAGGCTTTTTAATTTTACCTGCGGGAAACCTGTGGAATCAGAAGGGGGGGTCCTAATAGTGAACCCCTTTAACAATTGGGCTGAACAATTCAGAAGTGATCGACATAAGCATGAAGAAAAGTATTACAGTTGCGCTTCTCTCTCTAGCCCCTCCCTGCACTTATCTCTATGATTAGTGCAAGGAGGAAACAGGAAGATACAGCCAAAGATTTACAGTGGGTACGGAAAATATTCAAAACCCTTTAAATTTTTCACTCTTTGTTTCATTGCAGCCATTTGGTAAATTCAAAACAGTTCATTTTTTTCTCATTAATGTAGGAATAAAATAAATAAAATGTAGGAATGTAGCCTAATGGGAAGCTCTTTCAATTCATTTTTATGACAAATCCATTTTGCAATTCATCCACACAGAGGTCTCCATTGTGCTCCTGCACACGCGCACTTTTCTTTGCCCTGCTGAGAGCAGCGCAAAGTACTGTAATGCGCAGGTGTGGGGAAAGGTTAAGGAATGCCCGCATATACGCACTGCAAAACTTGGATCTGCTCTCGGCAGGGCATGGAGAAGTCTGCGTTTGCAGGAGGGCAATAGGAGCCTCTGTGAGGATGATGTAGGACACGTCATCCACATGGAGCTAAGAAGGAGGACGGCAATGGAAGGAAAAGACAAGGCACCGGACCAAGGCCAGTGATGCCCTTCAGATCGAACCGCCCTGCAGGTGAGCATAATAAAAGATGTTTTTTGCATTATATAGATCGGCATGTGCACCTATATACAGTTTTATAGAATGCAGTATATAAGGGTTTACTGGTGGTGGCCACAGCTTACAAGGGACAGATCTGGTGTTCCTCATGTTTAGGGCATTGCAGGAGCTTAGGTATCCATGTTTATGACCACTAGCAACTAACAAACTGTGACTATATGCATGGTCGTAACCATGGATACCTAAGGTCCTGTAATGCCCTGCACATGAGGTAAGAGACATAGTGAGTCAAAAGAACTATACTACATTTCTAATTGGAGGTATTTGCTAATATTATTATTTCTACACCTACTACATATTGGGAAAGGATCTTAGAGATTGGAATACACCTTTAAATCTATCGTGACACTTTATTTCTTAATAATTTGATATTTTGATAAATATTGATAATAAATATCCTTTTGTTTTTCCACTTGTCATAGCTTTTGTTCTCTGTATGGTGCCTCAAACTCTTCTGTTACTGATGATATAGCTGACATCAGATGAAATATTTATGACTTGATTTCGTCCTTATAGAGTGAAGTTTTTGCCATCTGCTTCGTTTACTAGTAAATGTCAGTATATTAGGATTAGGATTTCTTTGTGTTCTGTGAAGAGTGAAGCATGTGTACATTTATTTTTCATCTCCGAGCTTAAAAGACTGCTTTTGTCACCAGTCCTGGGTCAAGGACACATTGTTCCCATCTAAACAGATGCCACGCTCCATGAGGCGTAATGTAGTTTTATGTACCGTACCTTTCCTGCTCCTGAAAAGTCAGGAAAAGCGCAGTACAAAATGAGACGTGAACGCCTGAAGCTATTTATGTAAAGCCGCAGCAGTGCACAGGACCGTGGATAAAATGGCAGCAGGGTTTATAATGAGCTACTTGTAGGGATGTGTGGCTGACGCACAATTAAATACACCGGCAATGATGGGATTCATTGTGTGCCAGTTCCCTTATCCTTTTGGCTGCCGATCATCACGTTTGGATGTTCAAGTTGACTGTTTCAGAGAATGAATACTTTCTGCCATTCAGCTGTGAAAATCCCAACCTAGTTGGTAACAATAGAGCCAGACTGGAAACTTGGCTGAAAGAATCTAACGGCTCTTAGTAACAAAAGAAGAAGAGGTTTCGCTAAATTACGTATTCATATCCTAACCCTGTGGATGGCTCATCGTTGGGTCACATTGTCACTCAATGTTTCAATATCCATCAGACACAGATTCAACCTAAATTGGTATATATCTTTGTACTTCTTACTAGTATCAGTCATTAAAGAGGTTTTCAGATGACTTTGATAATGAGGACCCATCCTTAGGGTATTATTATTAATAAGTGTGGTTCAAACTCCTGACACCCTACAGGCTGTGACTAGTATTGTACTTCACTGTAGCTCAATCCCATTACTGTAATTCTCTACTAATCATTCTCCCTATTGCTAAACTCTCCCCTCTCCAATCCATTCTGAATGCCACAGACAGGATCATTTTCCTCTCCAACTGCTTCACTGATGCCTCTGTTCTTTGCCAGTCATTGCACTGGTTGCCTATCCACTACAGAATCCAACATAAACTTATCATTCTCACTCACAAAGCTCTCCACAGATCTGCACCACCCTACATCTCCTCCCTCATCTCTGGCTATCACCCCACCCGTGCCCTTCACTCTGCTAATGACCTAAGTCTGACATCCTCAACAATTCGAACCTCCCACTCCCATCTTCAAGATTTCTCACGAGCTGCACCTATGCTCTGGAACACACTGCCAAGAGAAATCCGATTAATTCCTAACATCCACACCTTTAAGCGGGCTTTAAAAACGCATTTCTTTAGACTAGCCTATCACCTCACCTCCCTCATCTAATCTAGTCCCATTCTCCATTTCATAAAATTTACTTACAATTCTTGTCCCCTGTATCTTTTGGTTACATTCCTCTTCATGTATTTTTTACACTATGTATCTGTACTTGTATAAATTCTGGCTGGCAACCGGTCCACACAGCTGGTTTTGAATCCCCTATTATTTTGATGGCTATACCATATATGACAAACTTTTTCCCCCCTATTTACCTTTTGTGGCTCCCCTATATTCTCATAATCTGTAAGCTTACGATCAGGAACCTCACTCCTCTTGGTATCTGAATTTTGTTATTCTGTGGGAGACCAACGAACACCGACTCTGTGTAAGTGGTGTACGTTGGTAACTAGCGTAACCAAGCACTTTGCTTGGTTACCCAATATTTACCCTGGTTACCAAGTGCTGCATCGTTACACGAATCGCTGGTGGCTGGTCGCTGGTGAGATCTGATCGCTTGTGTAATATAGAGCAGGGCATCAGCACTGCTCCATACTGCAAAAATCATGATCTCCTATGAACGCTGGCTCACAGACACAGCTGACCCATGGCTGTAATGACACTCCATAGTCAAGTCACGAAAACGCTGATGGTAGTGGGGAATTTCACAGCCCCCTGCCGGAGTGTGTTAAATCCCACTGTCAGAGATTCACCTGGGTTTGTTAAGGGTACATAACGGCTGATTAAAACAGCCATCCCAGCATCAAAAGTAGGGACGACACTACCTTTGACATACATGTTCGTCTAAGGAAGTGAAGCGTTTAAATGGGTTGTCCACTAATCGGACAACCCCTTGTCAATCTGTATGTTTCCCCCGTATAAATAATAAAACATACTCGCCTCCGTTGCCGGCTCTGTTCCAGCTGTGTTGGCACTATCTCTCCAGAGATCGTGTGTGAAGTCACGCGATCTCTGTAGCCAATCAGCGGTCACTTCATTCTCTCCATCTTCAGATGTATCACATCCGGAGCAAGAGAGAGAGCAGCAGAGGACACTTCCTCCAGATGTAAGTGATTTGCCCGAAGATGGGGAGAATGAAGCGGACTCTGTTTGGCCACAGGGATCACATGAAGTCACACAGGCCTTCTCATACAGGTGTGAATAGAGCCTAATGTATCATGGACCTTTGCATGCGTTAGAGGCACATTAGTACAGTATGGGCCTATAGTAAGTTGTGGGTACCTTTTTTCCTGGTTTTATGTTACTTGGTACAACAAATTAGAATGAGACATCCTCAGCCAATCTATATGTTGTAATGAACAGCAGGAATTTCCTTACTGGGTGGATACTAAATTCCCTACATTCTTCTTTAATGAAAAGCACAGCCACAGAAAACTTGTCTCTATGTGTGAAAGCACACCTATATCCATAATAACTATAGTATTCAATGATACTGTTAAATAGTTCTACAGCCAAAAGCAACATTGCTTTAGGCCATGGCAATCTACATGTGATTTTTAAAGTGATCATACCATTGCTTGCTTTTTTTTCAGAAAATATTCCTAAAACTGTCTGTGTTACAAAATACATTGCACTAATACATGTAAAACCCACAAAACACAGTTTTCTTTTCTACATTTTACCTTATTTATATTACTCCAGAATGAGTAAGGGTATCATCAGTTTTTTTTTACTTTATGCTGTTTTATCTCCGCAGAAGACTTTGCCACATATTTCAAAGATAAGACTGATCAAACAAGGAAAGTCTTCTCTACTCAATCGCCGCAACCCCTTCATATTATGGACCACTGCTTTTCGTCCATAAACTTCCTCCCCACCATCACTGAAGGAGAGCTTGCACATCTTCTCTCGAAAGTACACCTCACCACCTGCACTCCTGACCCCATCCCATCCCACCTGCTCCCCAACCTCACTACTATGCTTATCCCAGCCTTAACCCATCTTTTCAACCTATCTTTAACCTCTGACACTTTCCTTTCTGCTTTCAAACACGCAACAGTCACACCCATCCTAAAGAAACTGTCCCTTGATCCAACCTCTACTACCAGCTATCGTCCCATATTGCTGCTCCCTTTCGCTTCAAAACTCCTCGAACAGCATGTCTATACTGAACTTTCCTCCCATCTCTCATCTAAAGGCCGCTTTACACGCTACGACATCGCTCAAGCGATGTCGTTGGGGTCACAGAATTTGTGACGCACATCCGGCCGCGTTAGCGATGTCGTTGTATGTGACACCTATGAGCGATTTTGTATTGTCGCAAAAACGTGCAAAATCGCTAATCGGTGACATGCCCCCCTATTCCCAATTATCGTTGTTGCTGCAGGTACGATGTAGTTCATCATTCCTGTGGCAGCACACATCGCTATGTGTGACACCGCAGGAACGAGGAAGCTCACTTTACCTGCGGCCGCCGGCTATGAGGAAGGAAAGAGGTGGGCGGGATGTTCGTCCCGCTCATCTTCGCCCGTCCGCTTCTATTGGTTGCCCGCTTAGTGACGCCACAGTGACGCCGAATGAACCGCCCTCTTAGAAAGGAGGCGGTACGCCGGTCACAGCGACTTCGCAGGGCAGGTAAGTCTGTGTGACGGGTCCGAGCGATGTTGTGCGCCACGGGCAGCGATTTGCCCGTGTCGCACAACCAATGGGGGTGGGTACGCACGCTAGCGATATCGGTAACGATATCACAGCGTGTAAAGCGGCCTTAACTCTCTTTTTGACAACCTACAGTCCGGCTTCTGTCCACATCAGTCTACTGAAACTGCCCTGACTAAAATTACAAATGACTTACTTAATGCCAAAGCTAACAATCACTTCTCCATACTCTTACTTCTAGACCTGTCCTCAGCCTTTGACACTGTCGACCACTCCTTCCTATTACAGATCCTCTCTTCTCTTGGTGTCAGAGACCTTGCCCTCTTTTGGATCTCTTTATATCTTTTTAACCGCACTTTTAGTGTCTCCCACTCCCACACAACCTCTTTATCCTGCACTCTGTTGGAGTCCCTAAGGCTCAGTCCTGAGACCCTTACTCTTCTCCATCTATACATTTGATGTGGAATAACTCATAAAGTCCATTGGCTTTCAGTACCACCCATAGGCTGATAACACTCAGATCTACCTCTCTGGCCTAGATGTCACATCTCTGCTGTCCAGAATCCCAGAGTGTCTATTGGCCATATAGTCCTTCTTCTCCTCTCGCTTCCTAAAGCTCAATGTGGCCAAAACTGAACTAATCAGCTTTCCTCCATCTTACCTACATTCCCTACCTGATCTATCTATTACAATAAATAATATCACACTCTCCCCAGTACCCAAAGATCACTGCCTCGAAGTGATCTTTGACTCTGCCTTGTCCTTCAAACTATATATCAAATCCCTCACCACCTTCTGCCGTCTTCAACTCAAAAATATTTCCAGAATCCATTTTTTCCTCTATTCTCAATCTACGAAAATGCTAGTGCTTCCCTCATAATCTCCCACCTCGATTACTGCAACATCCTTCTCTGTGGCTTCCCTGCTATCACCTTCACACCTCTCCAGTTCATCCTTAACTCTGGGGTCCAACTGATCCACCTTACTCCTTATCCCGAGCATCCCCTGTCCTCTGGAATTTGCTGCCTCAAAACGTCAGATTATCTGCTACACTTGCAAGCGTCAAGCGGAACTTGAAAACGCATCTATTCAGGAACATCTATAATCTCCAATGAACCCACCAACACCCCATCTACTGTCTCCTCCCCAATGTCCTATAGAATGTAAGCCCGCAAGGGCAGGGTCCTATTCCCTCTGTACCAGTCTGTCTATTGTAACTTGTATATGTATTCTGTACAGTATGTAATCACTTCTCATGTACAGCACCATGGAATCAATGGTGCTCTATAAATAAATATTGATGATTATAATTATAATAATAATAATAAAAATAATAATAATGGATTAGCATAGTCTACTCAGCTATGCAATATCTTTTTATGATGGTAAATTAATGTATACAGGCCAAACATGGGTGAAAAGGACACTTTACCTCTGTGAGGTTTGTGTAACTCTATCAGCACCCTATTTCCTGATGTGTATCACAAATGTGGTATGTGTGTAGGAGGTGGACTTGCCCCTGTACTGGTTATGCTATGTATTCTATGTGTTATACCAATTGTATGGTATATGTTAATGTGTAATGCTGCTAGCTAGATGCGATTCCAGATGTAGTAGACCGAGACTGTTGCAGATAGATAGCAGTACAGGGTGTGCCATAAGTATGGATACACCCTGGGTGGGCCATAAGTATGGATACAGCTTGATAAAATGGAAGTGGTTGCTGATATCACCTTACCATTTGTGACATATTAGTACATGGGAGGGGCAAAATATTTGAGGCTGGGTGACGCCATGGGTTTATCAGGGTGTATCCATACTTATGGCCCACCCTGTGGAGTCGAAAACATAGGGTTAAGAGGGAAGTGACAGATGCAGGAAGGAGGACAGTAAGGAGGTCTCAAGAGGGAACAGTAGAGTATAGGGTTCAAGTGAGAGATGACTTGGCTTCTGTGCTAGGGCTGGTAAGGGCAACCAAGGGATTAATTGTGTTACAGCGAAAGAGCGGGCTTTTCTGTGGGGTCATCAGTTCAAGGGGTGGTCATATAGGGCCAGGGGAGGGAAAAGGGGTGGGACTGCTATATATATATATATCTATGTCCAGGGAGGGGGGGCACCACTTCGGGGCGACGCACCCATAGAGAAAGGTCCCCGTGTCACCTCACTTTGATCTCCCCCTGACCTGATGGCGACAGTGGCTGACATCCTGGAGCAGCTTCGTGCTGCTGCTGGCGGCGTGGATGGAGTGGCGGTCAGGACGGCAATCTGGGAGATTCTGGGAGGTCCGGAAGTGGCTGCTGATGCTGACCCGCCTCCGCTCCTGAGTGTGCGCAGGGCGAGGGTACCAGAGTGGTTCTCACCTGATGCGGCTCCTGGTCCTCAGCGGCGCCGTAGGAGCTACTCCGGGTACCCTCCTCGCATGAAGACTCCAGCTGTGTCTGCCCCCGATATGGAACCCTGCAGGGCCAAGCACAGCGGGGTTCGATATCGGTAGCCTCAGCAACGTGCTAGGGGGTGTACGGGATTTGTTAGACAGGGCGAGTTGGGGGGTGGTCTGGTCTCCCGTCCCGGCATGGGTACAGAGTTCTGTGGTGGCAGCATCGGCTGTTGTTCCGGTAGAGAGTGAGGTGGTTTCTAGGCATGGAGTGGCGGCACCCATGCAGAAGGAGAAGGAGAAGGAAGGAGATAGGATCATTTTGGATGATAGGGCCAGAGGGGAGGTTTACGTTTGCTTTGAGGGCCCTCTGGGGGCGCATTTGAAGAAGGAAGTGAAAGAAAAGTTCTGGAAGGATGAGTATGTGGAGATCGTTTCCCTCCTTCCTTTGGAGAACTTAAATTTAGATAAGAAGAAAAAGGACGATACCAAAAAGGAGGAGGAAGAGAAGCGGAGGTGGCAACTGATCCCTCAGACGTTCGTTAACTGGCTGCAAGCTTTCGCGATCCACTTCCCTGCCTGACCCCCCACCTAGGGGTCAGGCAGGGAAGTGGGAGGTGACAAGTCAGTTCTGTGGTAGGCCCTCGAGCAGTGAGGAGCTAGGAGGAAGCTGGGAGTTGGAGCTCCCAGGGGAGAAGTAGATTGGGTTGCAGACGTTGGTCTGGACCCGGAGGAGTCGGAGACCTGGTCGCGGGATATTGGGACTGGGTGCCTGGCCTGGTCTAGAAGGACGGTCGGCAGCTGCAGTCCAATAGCCGGTCTGGGGTCAAAAGCACGTCGGCATACTGGACCCTAGGTCGGGAAGAGGCTTCAAGCAACCCGGCAATTAACCTGCGGAGGATAGGGCCTTTATGGACTGTCCCCACAAAGCTCAGAGATCAAGGGCACTAGCGCAACGAGGGGGATAGGGCTTTCCAAGCAAAGCAGCCCACTGAAATTCCAAGCATGAGCTCCTGAGAGCAAGCCCCTCTACTACCCATAGTAGGGAGCGGGGCCCGGACAGCTTCAAGCTTACGGGCCACTTGGACACTACTAAAATTCTCTGCATGGAGGCAGGCTTCGGACCATCAGGCAGTACTGCAGGGGACAGAACCCGGACGAGCTCCCCCAAGAGGGCAGCGGCACCCAGAGACTTGGTTTACCACGTCATCAGCGGCTGCTTTCCTTCTGAGTGAGTACCTGATCAGCCCCTGCTACTAGCAAGCCTGCACTCCCCCTGCAATCCATCCCACCATCCAGAGTCCCAGGATCTTCCCCTACCTGTGGAGGGTAACATCATCTGGCTGCCTCACTCCATCACCCCGGGTACTCCCAACGGCAGCGGCGGTACTCCCCATTACCGCACACCACGGGTGGCGTCACGAACTATCTAATTCCCCTGTAAATAGTCCCCCATTCCGTTTTAGAGTGACCCTGAGCCCCCAGGTCCGGAGACCCTCGAGCCACGAGTAGCAACACCCGCATCTGAGCGGTTCGACCGCTGCTGGGGCGGTACACTGGCGCTGGAAGCGGAGTCCTCCGGCAGCATCTGACCGGCGGATCTCTTGGATTTGGTGTTCGAGAGGCGAGCTCGTTGATTAGAGCGTCATTAGCTCCTGGTACGTGGGCTGCATATGAAGCGGCTTGAAAGGAATGGACAAATTGGAGACAGGAGTTTGGGGCAGGGGAGTCTGAGGAGGATTCTGTAGGTGCCTTGCTTTGTAGGGTGGCTTCGGATCAGTGGTCATTTTCTAGGGTTAATCGGTTCATGGCGGGGGTTGCGTTTGGCAGTAAGTTCCGGGGTTTTGTTTATATAACAAAGAATTTTTTGGTTCGGCAAGCTTTTAGGGGCTTGAGGAAGGGGCTCCATAGTCTGGATAGTCATTCCAGTTGCTAGAGGAGCTGGGAGCTCAGCTGGAGCAAGTGTGCGTCTCATATTTTCAAATGGTTCTGTTTCAGCTGGCATTTTCATGGGCGTTCTTTGGAGCTACAAGACTAGGTGAATTGGTGTCGCCTGCGTCATCCAGGGAGAGGGGTGTTTTGGGACAGGACACAGTTGATTTAAGATATTCTGTTGAATTTTGGATTCGGCAGTCTAAAGGGGGCTTTACACACAGCGATATCGCTAGCGATATCGCTGGTGAAAGCACCTGCCCCCGTCGTTTGTGCGTCACGGGCAAATCGCTGCCTGTGGCGCACAAAATCATTCAGAGCCATCACACGGACTTACCTGCCTAGCGACGTCGCTATTGCCGGCAAACCGCCTCCTTTCTAAGGGGGCGGTTCATGCGGCGTCACAGCGGCGTCACTAAGTGGCCACCCAATAGATGCGAAGGGGTGGAGATGAGCGGCCGTAACATCCCGCCCACCTCCTTCCTTCCGCATTGCCGGCGGCCGCAGGTAAGCTGTAGTTCATCATTTCCGAGGTATCACACGTAGCGATGTGTGCTGCCTCGGAAACGACGAACAACCTGCGTCCTCAACAATCAACGATTATTTGAAAATGAACGACGTGTCAACGATCAACGATGAGGTGAGTATTTTTGATCGTTAACGGATGTTCGTTGGTGTCACACGCAACGACGTTGCTAACGATGCCGGATGTGCGTCACGGAATCCATGACCCCAGTGATATATCATTAGATACATCGTTGCGTGTAACGGGGCCTTAAGACGGATCAATTTGGTCGCAGGAGAAGGGTCATTTTATGTGCTTTGAGGGGGTCCTTGATGTGCCCAGTATCTTGTTTTAAACAGTATTTAGAGTTGGGGGTGGTCTGCTCGGGCCCGTTGTTGAAGCATAAGGATGGATCGTTTTTCTCTAGGTATCAGTTTGTGGCGTTTTTTTGCAAATGCCTGGAAAGGTTGGGGCTGGAGGTGGACAAGTTTTCGGCCCACTCGTTTCGGATTGTTGCTGCGACTGAGGCCGACAGGTGGGGGCTCCCGGTGGAGGCAGTGAAGAGGATAGGCAGGTGGGAGTTGAGGTGGTTCAGGCTGTATGTTGTATTTGTTGTAGAAGCCGAGGCATTTTTTCTTGGTCTGGGGGTGTATTTATATTAAAAAAGAAAAAAAATGCGGTAATGTTGTTTAAAGTAATAAAAGATCTATTGGTGCGTGTCAGATTTTCGGTTGTTACACCCTTCCCCCCATTGTTTTTTTTGTTTCCTTTTATAGGTGGCACGGCTCTGGTGTGGATTTTCGGCCATTCCTTTGTTTATTGGGGGGCACTGAGAGCTGAGGTGCGGAGCAATGATCGGCAGTTGGGTTTGTCCAGAGACGAGGTAATCGTACGTTGGATCGGGGTACGGGGCATGCACTGGCGGCAGGTGTTGGTTGATTTTCACCTGTTCGCTCGGTTAGATCGCCCCCCTGACCTGCTGGTGTTGCACGTCAGGGGAAATGATTTGGGGGCCCGTCCCTGCCGGGAGTTGATCAGGGATATCTGGCACGATCTGCTTCGCCTCTGGTCAATTTGCCCTAAACTGAAGGTAGTTTGTTCCGACATCGTCCCCAGGAAGGTATGGCGGGGAGCTCGGTCACTGGAGATGATCGACAAGTCCAGGATAAAGGTCAACAGGGTGGTTGGGAACTTTGTGGCCAGGAATGGAGGTGTTGTGGTTCGGCACAGGGACTTGTAGTCGGGGGAGGGGAATTTTTGGCGGCCAGATGGCGTACATTTGACCGCTGGGGGTATTGATTTGTGGGCCTTGAGTATTCAGGAAGGAGTGGAGCGGGCACTGGTTTTGGTGGGGTGACTCGCATTATGAGGTGTCAGGTAATGCTCGTGGTGGAGGAGGCGAGGGGGGTTCTTGGAGGCGGTGGATATGTTGGGGTGGGGGGTGGTACATCGGATAGATGGGGACCAATCCTTTCGTTTATTCTGTTATGGTAATTGCCTGGCGGACTTGGGAGGCTCTACAGGAGTGCGGGTCTCCTGAGAGTCAGTTATGGACAAGGTTTTCCGGCAAAGGTGGTGCCCCCGAGCTTGGGGTCGCGGCTGGGGGCAAATATGCTGGATGGTTTGTTAACAATATTTGATGTCCATCAGGTTTTGGGGCTCCAAGAACCCCCCTTGCATCTGTTTACAAATGGTTATTTATCCAAATAATGGTGTCACATGTTTATTAATGGTTGGGAAAGGGGATTCGAGTTTTGGGGTTTACTGAGCCGATGAAGGAAGCCTCTGCAGTAGGGCAGTCATGGCAAATGGATGAATGATTATCCGTTTTTTACATATGGCCATTCTCAACGTGGCCAAGACTGGAGAGAATCTGTAAGTGAGCAATTACATTTTCACAGCGTGATATTGAAAAAGTTTAATGTAATCCATTTCAGAAAAAGAGCAGACTAATTACATACAGACTAAGGGTACCTTCTCACTTAGCGATGCAGCAGCGATCCGACCAGCGATCTGACCTGGTCAGGATCGCTGCTGCATCGCTACATGGTCGCTGGTGAGCTGTCAAACAGGCAGATCTCACCAGCGACCAGTGAACAGCCCCCAGCCAGCAGCGACGTGCAAGCGACGCTGCGCTTGCACGGAGCCGCCGTCTGGAAGCTGCGGAGACTGGTAACTAAGGTAAACATCGGGTATGGTTACCCGATGTTTACATTAGTTACCAGCGCACACCGCTTAGCTGTGTGTGCAGGGAGCAGGGAGCCGCGCACACTGAGCGCTGGCTCCTTGCTCTCCTAGCTGCTGTACACATCGGGTTAATTAACCCGATGTGTAATGCAGCTACATGTGCAGAGAGCCGGAGCCGGCAGCACAGGCAGCGTGAGAGCTGCGGAGGCTGGTAACTAAGGTAAATATCGGGTAACCACCTTGGTTACCCGATGTTTATCTTGGTTACAAGCTTACCTCAGCTGTCAGACGCCGGCTCCTGCTCCCTGCTCGCTTCATTTGTCGCTCTCTCGCTGTCACACACAGCGATCTGTGTGTCACAGTGGGAGAGCGCCTTTGAAGAAAACGAACCAGCACTGTGTGTAACGAGCAGCGATCTCGCAGCAGGGGCCAGATCGCTGCTCAGTGTCACACACAGCGAGATCGCTAATGAGGTCACTGCTGCGTCACAAAAAGCGTGACTCAGCAGCGATCTCGGCAGCGAGCTCGCTGTGTGTGAAGCACCCCTTACACCGAATTCTCACAATATCATTCATGAAAGACGGTTATCTAACTTCACTAGTGTTAGAGTCTATTAAAATATACAAAAAGGAAGCTCATAACAGCTGCAAAGAAGCTTCTCATTACACCATTCTTTTGTACTACTAAATTAGATCAATCCTTTGTCTAGAATCATGACAGTACAAACCCTTCTGAGTCATCTGTTTGATTTCCTATTATGTAGGATCAGCGCACAATAATGAATCACTGCAAAGTAATGAGATGCTTAGAGCACCGCACCCGTATCCGGCTCACCAGAATATAAAGGCAGGATACCTCGGGCACACCAGTATATGGCATCCTGCTGGTTTCTACTTACGACAGTCGTGAGCGTGTCTTGGTCTAGCCTTTGATGCTGCAAAATTTAGCATCCGGGTACATGATGGGGAATTGCAAAATTTATATGCATATATACTATATAAGGCTCCTTTTAGACTGTGGTTTGCCTGTGAACGGAAGGCAAAACGCAGTCTGAAAGGAGCCTAAGCAGCTGCAATCCGTTTGCAAATAAGTTGTGGAAACACAACTTTGTTGTATGTTTTTAAATAACTTATTCCAGCTCCATCAATTTTCTTTTAACATTTTAGTCTATAGAAAATGGATCTGTTAATTAGCCATGCATTTTTCTTTAATTTATAAAAGATGTTTTTTGCTTACTGGATCAGTTTCAAATGGAAGATAAATAGCAATCCGTTAATGCAGGGATGGGGAACCTTTTTACTGCCAGGGGCCGCTTGGGCTTTTCTATCAACCTTTGGGGGCCGCACAAAATTATCAACTTGAATATTACCCTGCAATGTTTGGTCAAACAATTATTTTACTCACCCCTAATGTGGTGGCTGGAGCTGCTTCTCTTTGCTGCAGCTGTGATGTTATGTGGTATTGATCATATTGCTTCTCACAACTGCTTTTCCAGGTTTGTCTCTGTCTGGAGAAGCTGAGGGCATAGCCATCATAGGAGACACTGGGACATATATATGACAGGAGAAGCTGGGGCGCCTAATTTACAGGAGACGCTAGGATTAAATTATAGGAGACACTGGGGGTAGACACATCACAGGAGAGGCTGGGGGCATATATATCACAGGAGTGGCTGAGGGCATTTACATTACAGGAGGGGCTGGGGCATATACATCACAGGAGGGGCATATACATCACAGGATCGGCTGGGGGCATATACATCACAGGAAAGGCTAGGGCACAGACATCACTGGGGGGGCACAGATAGCACTGGCAGAGCACGGACAGCACTGCCGGGCATGGACAGCACTGGCGGGCACAGACAGTACTGGCGGGCACAGAAAGCACTGGTGGTGGCATGAACAGCACTAGGAATGGAACAGACAGGACTGTGGGACAAGGACAGCATTGGTGGCGGCACAGACAGAAATAGTGGCTGCACAAACAGCACTGGTGGCGGCAAAGACAGGGCTGGAGCAGCATAGACATCACCTGCGGGCATGGACAACAGTGGCGAGTACACAGAACTGGGTGGCACACAGCACAGGGGGGTAGTACACATCACTGGGTGGCATGGACAGCAATAGTGGGACAGAGATAGGACAGACCATGGCATGGACAGCACTGGCGGTGGCACGGACAGCATTAGGTGGTGCAGACAGCACTAGGGGTCACAGACAGGACTGTGTGTCACGGACAATACTTGGGAACATAGGCATCACCAGGGGGGCCCAGACAGCACCAGGGGGGTGTAGACAACAGTGGGGGTCACACAGCACTAAGGGGGTACACAGCACTTGGGGGCACACAGCACTGGGGGTGGCACACACACTACTAGGGGTACACAGCACTGGTTTGTGGCCTCACAGCACTGGGGGGGATGTATCACACAGCACAGGTCTGGGAGATCTGTGCAGCAGAAAGGCCAGTAAAGCTGCTGCTCTTCTAGTTCTTCTGTGGAACAGAAGTGCAAGTTGCACTTACCCTGTCCACAAGGTAAGCCCTGAGCATGCTGTTACAGGGAAATGTGAGGACCTCTTGGTATGCACACACAGGTGTCACTAGTCACATCACCATTTGGATTTAAAGTGCTGGCAGCCAGTAAGACTGTGGCTGCCGCACAAGCACTGCGGTCCCTCTGAATGTGCCCAGGGGCTGAAGGAAAAGTCATCGCGGGCTGCAAATGGCCCGCGGGCTGGAGGTTCCCCGCCCCTGCGTTAATGGATCCGTTTTCCATAAACTCCAATGTTAAAGCCTCAGTCCAGCGTTTTATTTTTTTATTTACACCCTGGAGTTGTGCTTTAAATCTAAATCCCCTGCCCCTAGTCTTATACTCACCTGCCACCGTCTTTTTCTGTTATCACCACCGCTCCCGTCGGTCTTCAGCAGTTTGTGATCTGCCGGATTGCTCCAGTGTTTCATGGAGCGTGCCGGAGGTCACTTTTCAATACAAGTCTATGAGATCTTTCTTCTGGCTATCACAGACTTGTATTGAGTGCTTTTGACGTAACTTCTGACTTCCGGCCAGTCAAATGTTACAGGCACAAGAAGGCGCCGCAGGCCCAGAGCGATGCTGAAAAAAGGTGAGGGTGTGTATATGAAAGGGGGTAGTGGACTTAAATTTAAAGCACCACTCAGCATTGAAGAAACCCTGAAAACAATGGAGTGGTGCTTTAAATAAAATGATCCAGCTGAAATCAATTATTTGAAAATGGACAAAACAATTGTGCCTGCAGCACTTTTAGCAACCGGATTGCTGTAAGATCTGTTCTAACTGATGATTACTGGACATGTGAACATAGCCTAACCATGCATGGGTCATACAAAAGCGCTTAATGACCTTAAAGTATACCTGACAGCTGATATGTGCTGCCAAATACATGGACAGCAGGTATCAGGTGCTGGCTGTAGGATCTCAGCCATGTATACAGTATTTTATTCTGAAACACTACGAAAGTTTAAAGACAATCATGCTTTAAAAGCTGCAAGGGATTGAGCCGCACTGGAGACAGCCCAGATAGGAGGTTTCCTGGTCTGCAGGGACAAGTCTCCGCCTATGTGCATATATAGGGGAGACCAATCCTTCATTGACAGTGTGCAGGGAGAAGCTGTTGAGCACCCGCCTCTCCAACTTTACAGTATGGTTTTAGGGGTACTTTGCACGCTGCGACATCGCTAGCCGATGCTAGCGATGCTGAGCGTGATAGTACCTGCCCCCGTCGCAGCTTCGATATCTTCTGATAGCTGCCGTAGCGAACATTATCGCTACGGCAGCTTCACACGCACTTGTCCTGCGACGTCACTCTGGCCGGCGACCCGCCTCCTTCCTAAGGGGGCAGGTCGTGCGGCGTCACAGCGACGTCAGACGGCAGCCATCCAATAGAAGCGGAGGGGCGGAGATGAGCGGGACGTAAACATCCCGCCCACCTCCTTCCTTCCGCATAGCCGGTGGAGGCAGGTAAGGAGATGTTCCTCGCTCCTGCGGCTTCACACACAGCGATGTGTGCTACCGCAGGAAAGAGGAACAACATCGTATCTCCTATTGGTGCGACATGAAAATGTCCGACGCTACACAGAACACCGATTTACAACGCTTTTGCGATCGTTTATCAGCGCATCTAGGCTTTACACGTTGCGACGTCGTTACCGGCGCCGATGTGCGTCACAATTTGACCCCGACAATATCGCAGTAGCGATGTGACAACGTGCAAAGTACCCCTAAGTCTTGAATTGCTGCTGTGTTTCAGAGACAACCAATCTTGCTTAGTTCATAAATCCAGAGCCTGATACATGCTGGATTGGGCAGCATATATTGTATTCACTTTAAACATGGAACTATCCATGGCCAGCTTTACCTATGTGCGAGTGGTGCACAGGGCGTCAGCCGGCAGATAGCAGAGTAGGGAGCAGCAATTCACTCTCACTTGCTGCACCTGCAGTGCCCAGGATCCAGCAGGGGGCACCCTCCCCTCCTCTGTGCTCTGCATCTTGTCTTCTTCCGTCTTCACTAGAGAGAGAGAGGGGAGGGGCGCCTGCTCTTCTCTGGCTTGAGAAGCTGCTGTCCTAAGATGCAACACTATAGAAACAGTTATAGACTTTCCCAATCAGATTCCTAGATCACCAACAAAGCGGTCACCAATTGGAGGTAGGTACACTGCTAAATATCTACTCATAAGATGGCCATATTGGAGTCATAAAACATTTATTAATCAAAGCAATACTCCAAATATAAAATATAACCTTTCATAATCATGTTTAAAATACACCTTCACAGGGGTGTGGCGTGAAAAGTCAAATTGTCAACACTGATATATTCTCAAAGTGACAGCCAGGGTTAACTCTTGCTGCTCTTATAGGGTTAAACAATGATAAAACCAAGTAGCAAATGTCCCTCAATAATGGAGTAGGGAAATCTACTAATATTTATTCAAAACAGCAATAAGATCCGAAAAAATGCAACCCCTGTGGGCTTTTTTATCTTATTGGATGAATGCAGAAAAAAAACGGGATTAGAGGTAAAAGATATATACATCAGTAGATAATAGCCGCTGATGGAATGTAACCCATCAAATGCACAAGACTACATCTGAGTTGAATAATCAACACCGATATATTCTCAAAGTAGTGGTCAGGATCCCCCCCATCTCTGTGAAGGGATTGACGGACTTATAACGTTCCCATATCTAATAATAGACTAATAGACCTTTTAGAGATATAGGGCTGAATAGGGTAAGACAAGGGAAGCCGCCGTTGAGTGGGGGGACAAATATAGTCACCTCCGCTGTCAGGAAGACATCTTTGCTAGGAGTTTATAAGGAGAGGCGGAACTGTGGATTTTTTTAGATAAACATGTATATGTATATACAGTATATATATATATATATATATATATATATATATATATATATAGATATTGTGACAAGGCGACCAGCCTGATTGTGAATGGTCGGTAAGTACCACGGAAGTGGTGTGATTCTGGAACTCCATGCTGGTACCTGTAGTGCCACAGGTTCTTATTATGCTGTTCATATGGCCCAGTATCATGAATGGCAGGACAGGAGAGATGGGTGGGTCTGGCCATCCACATACCCCGCCCATGGGTGTGTTGGAGGTGTCACTGCTGACTTCTAAAATGGAGTCTAATGTTTGGCACATGGCAGAGAGTGTGTATGTCTATAAATAATCGCACACACACCGGCACTACAGCCCCCATCATCATCGCACACACCCCGGCACTACTGCACCCATCATCACCGCACACACCCCGGCACTACCGCCCCCATCATCACCGCACACACGTCGGCACTACAGCCTCCATCATCACTGCACACACCCCGGCACTACTGCACCCATCATCACCGCACACAACCCAGCACTACTGCACCCATCATCACCGCGCATACGCAGGCACTACCGCACCCATCATCACCGCACACACGCAGGCACTACAGCCTCCATCATCGCCGCACACGAGAGAGTGAGAGTGAGAGAGAGAGAGAGAGATCGCAAGAGCTGACTCTGAGTCAGTGGGATACTCTTGGAGAAAGTGTAATTATATATATATATATATATATATATATAAAACATATCCATAGTCCATTATGTTATGGTTGGGTTTTCTACATTAAATCACTTTGGTGTATTTTAAATTTGATTATTAATGGTTATATTTTATATTTGGAGTATTACTTTGATTAATAGATACAAGGCGAGGAACATTTGAAGCAGAGACATAGAGATGGATTCTTGGGCCATTGCTCGAAAAGTGATCAAAATGCACATTATCAGAGGAGGATACAAAGAGATAATCAGAAGACAGACAAGTTGTAAAATATGGGACAACAATGCAAATGGGAGAGAAAAAGGCAAAGTCAAAAAGTACAGGTCAAGACCAGGGTCTGGATAAGAATAAATTGAAAACCAATAGGTGATACCTATATAGGCAACTATGTCAGCCTGGATTCCATAGGTTATTGGGGCTGAATGATTTGGGTGTACTAATTACTATAGCAATGTTTTTCAGTTGGCAGGTAGGAAAAGAAAAAGTAAAACTACCAGTTTGCCCCTTTAAAATAATAACAATCATACCAACCTCTGGTGCCAACGACATTCCAGGATGTCGTCACTGGCTCTCCTGGAGATCACGTGACAATACTATGTCACGTGATTCCTGCGGCCAATCAGCCCTGGCTTCACTCTCTCCACCCTGGACAAATGACATACATCCAGAGGAAGCGATATGTTATATAAATCCCACGAGAGCCAGGGCCAATGACAGAAAGTGTGGACCCTGGGCCGCGAGGGCTCCGCACTCCTTCGCTAGAGAAGGCGAGTGCTTGCGAATCGCTTTGGGGGGTCTGCAACACTTACTGTATTCTTCAGGGCAGCATCCACCACCTGTAGCCAATCGCCATTGTAGATGTAGTAGATAGACACAAGACACTGGAGAACTCTTGGCAAAATAACTGTAAACAGTTTATTACTTCTTGTACCATTACAACATTAATGTCCCCACTTAGTGGCAGTAGAACTGTATGTTTCCTGGAGGAACAGTCTTCTGGTACAACCTACTCTGGTCCCAGAATACCTTCTTCTTGCCGAACTTGGAGGTATACTTCTCAGCAAGGTCCCTCGACGCCTCTAGACAGGCATCAG
The DNA here is from genome assembly GCF_048569485.1 of Anomaloglossus baeobatrachus. Taxonomy (NCBI): domain Eukaryota; kingdom Metazoa; phylum Chordata; class Amphibia; order Anura; family Aromobatidae; genus Anomaloglossus; species Anomaloglossus baeobatrachus. The sequence continues at coordinate 161,101,058 of NC_134354.1, read as the reverse complement.
AATTCAGTGCCACCCAGAACTGCTGACAATAAGTAGACAGAAGCAACATTAAGGCCCCAACATCACTGGAACCATCTGAGGTCTGCTCTGGGTCAGTAACTGGTTCTGTTATCCAGCAGGATGATGAGGGTCCAGAAGGCAGTGCGTTACCTGCGTTCTAGAAACTCTGTGGGTGACCGTGGCTTTTTAGGCCGTCTTCCTGGAGAATAACACCACTTTCCCACCCTCCTGACAGGCTGCAGATAACACTTTCCCATTATCCTGACAGACTGCGAATAACACTTTCCCATCATCCCATAATACCTCAGGATCAGTACTAATCATGGGGCAGCTACCACCAGTCATGTCACAGTCTGTCATGACACTAGCCAGCTGCATGTGACCACCTTCCTCCTGATTCATCTTGCCTGCTCCCATTGGCCTTAGCACTGATTCTCACTTCTGGTAGGGAATCTTCCTCAACATCACCCTACAGCGTGACATGGCTGAGTTCTCTTCTACAACAGAACACATTATCTTCCTTCACAACATTGATATCTACATTATCAACAATTTGATTACATGAAGTACAAGATCTGGGAGGGTTTTCAGCAACTTATTGAGCGATCTACCATCCAAGATTGGTCCACAATAAAACATTTGTGGGGAGGTTCTCAGACACCACCACTTCCCTCAACCACATCCCAGGATCCAGTCTAGGAAAACCCAGGCGAGCGATAAAGGTCGGTGAACATTCTTAATCTCAGGGGCAGTCAGGGTCTTCCTAGGGATAAAGTCTATAGGGGACATTAATTGCGGGGGAATAAGGGTTCGTCCGGCCCTGGTGTTAGCCCCACAGTGATCGTGTCACCCACGGTAACTTGCAAACAGTATTTGGCTGCAAGTTCTCACAGCCACATTTCAATGGACACTGTAGGATTTCATTTGATGCTGCAGAAATTTAAACATTTACTTGAGGTTCTCCAATATTCGCTGGGTTCCATCTGTTACCAGATTATTGTCATTGCAGCCATTTGTTGCAGTGGCCAGTTTATGTGTTTGACAGTTTTGATAAATGAGGTCCATATTAATGGTTTGTCAGGATAACAGCTGTATGGCTGTGTAAGGGCGGCGTTACACGGTACGATATATCATGCGATATGTTGTCGGGGTCACGGAATTCGTGACGCACATCCAGCTTTAGAGATGTCGTACCGTGTGACACCTCCAAACAACTGTTAACGAACAAAAATACTTATCGTTGCTCGTTGACACGTCGTTCATTTCCATAATGTCGTTCCTGCTTCTGCAGCACACATCGCTACGTGTGACACCCCGGGAATGATGAACAACAACTTACCTGCGTCCCGCCGGCAATGAGGAAGGAAAGAGGTGGGCGGGATGTTACGTCCCGCTCAGCTCCGCTTCTATTGGGCGGATGCTGTATGACGTCGCTTTGACGCCGAATGTCCCTCCCCCTTCAGGAAGAGGATGTTAGCCGCCCACAGCAACGTCGTTAGGGAGTACGTGTGACGGGGGTTTAACGACTTTGTGCGACACGGGCAATAAATTGCTCGTGACGCACAAACGACGGGGGCGGGTGCAATCGCTCATGCGATCGCACGATATATCGTCTCGTGTAATGCCGTCCTAAGGTGATACACTTGTCTAAGGATGAAAGGTATTCAGAGCAGTTCTTGCTCAAGTATTATTGGCAAATGTCTTTATGGTCCATCAGTGGTGGTAATAGCTATGAGAAGAGTTGCTGTGAATGTCATGTATATCATTGCCTTAGAATCTTTTTGCCTTTGCCTTTGGATAATTTTGTCAAAACATTACTTTTGGAAAACAGTACTAAAAATTACTAAAAACAATAAAGGGAGAGAAGTACCAAGTGAAATTATGGTGCAATTTGCACAAAAAAAATGGGGTTTCAAATTTCTGGCACTAAGTATGCCATCTACTAGATGGACTAAACACAGTCTGCTCTTATCAATCCTCTGTAATCCTCAATCCCCAAGTACACAACATCACTGTTCTCACTCTCCTGAGCTTTGTGCTTCTGCAAATACCCTATTAGGCTATGTGCGCACGTGTGCGCTCTGCACCGCACCTAAAAGGTGTGCTTCAGAGCGCAGCTGAAAAGCTCCGTTCTGAAGCGCATGGTGCCGGCAGAGAACGTGCGCTCTGCATGCAGCTCCTGCCATAGACAGAGCAGGAGCTGCCGGCAAAGCGCACGGAAGAAGTGACATGTCACTTCTTAGAACGCGCGCTCCGGGCAGCAGCCGAAGCGCTGCGCTCTAAGACATCACGTGCGCACGGCCCCTGCACAATCTCCATAGATTGTGCAGGGGACACAGGACGCATGCAGTTACGCTGCGCTGTAGAGCGCAGCATAACTGCATGAATTACGCACACGTGCGCACATAGCCTTACAGTGCCTTGCAAAAGTATTCATTCCAACTGGATTTTGCCACATTTTTTTTTACATTACACCACGATATTAATTTATTTTAATGAGATTTTATGGGATACACCAACACAAACTAGCAAGTATTTGTGAAGTGTAAGGGAATGATACATGGTTTTTTAAAAATCTTAAAAATATAAATCTGAAACCCTGATGTGTATTTGTATTTACCCACCCTTTAGTCTGATACCCATAAAAAAAATCCTGTGTGACCAATTGCATCAAGAAATCACCCAATTAGTAAATTGAGTGCACCCATATGAGTCTGGGTGTAATTTATTCTAAGAATAACTACAGCTGTTCTGTGAGGATCTCGCATATGTATCTTTGAGAACATTGGGCATTAAACAGAATGAACACCAAGTAACCCAAGCTTTGAACATCTCAATCCATCATTCAAAAATGGAAGGAGTATGTCTCAACTACTACCCCACGAAGTCATGTCCCCCTAAACTGACATTCTAAGCAAGGAGAACACTAAGCTCGTGTAGGACAATCTGTCCTTAGTACTACTATTAGTTGTATACCCCACAAATCTGGCCTTTATGGAAGAGAGGTAAGAAAAAAGCCATTTTTTAAAAGTAAGCCATAAGTTTGCAAAAAGCTATATAGGCGAAGCAGCATGTGGAAGAAGGTGCTCTGGTCAGATGAGACACACGTAGAACTTTTTGGGCTAAATGCTATATGTGGCAGAAAGTTAACACTGCACATCACTTTGAAAACTCCATCCCCACTGTGAAAAATGGTGGTGGCTGTGTCATGCTATGAGGATGCTTTTCTTCACCAGGTACAGGGAAGCTCGTGAGAGGGAATGGGAAGATGGATGGGGCTAAATACAGTGAAATCCTGAAGGAAAACCTGTCACACAACATTTGGCTGAAAACTCACCAATTGTCATGGCGGTAACTGGTGCTGATCACACTACAGACTCTGACACTACACACTGTGGTTTCTCTGCTATATGTTCAAAGACCTTCCTGCACAAATTGTGTTATGCGGGCGTAACACGAGACGAGCTATCGCGCAATGCATCGTCGGGGTCACGGTTTTCATGACGCACATCCGGCATCGCTTGCGACGTCATTTCGTGTGACACCTCCGAGCGACACAGAATCGCTCACAAATCGTGAGTCGTATACTCGTCGATTATTTTTAAAAAATTGTTTATTTTTAATGGCGCCGGTTGTTCATCGTACCCGGGGCAGCACACATCGCTCCGTGTGATACCCTGGGAACGATGAACATAGCTTACCTGCGTCCCGAGGCTCCCGCCGGCAATGCGGAAGGAAGGAGGTGGGCGGGATGTTTACATCGGGGGCATGTACGATCGCTCGTGCAATCGCACGATAGATCGTACCATGTGAAGCCCGCATTAGGCTTCTCTTGGTTTACATTACCTAACCCGGTCATTGACTGCAAAACCCAGGACATTATTAAATGGAGCTCTTACTGTAATGAACATTTTCTAGGGACCTGTATCTCAGCGATAACCAGTTTATTCTGGAGCCATTCTCAGAGTTTGGTGATACAATCTCTGAAAAGGGCTGCCTGGAACTACTGCCGCACAGACCTTATGACTGCACCATAAAGTTGAAGCCTGGGACCAAGATGCCCAAGTGCATACTGTACAATTTTATGGTCCTCAGAGACAAGCTCTCAAGGAATACATAACAGGCAGTTTCGCTAATGGTCAAATTAGGCCATCTTCGTCCCTTGTGGCTGCGTGTTTCTTCTGTGTGAAAAAGAAGGATAGTGGGCTACATCCGTGTCTGGATTTCCATGAGCTTAACTAGATTACGGTTCGTGTCCTGTATCCTATGCCACTCATTCCGGATCTATTCAATCAGATTTCCAGTGCTAAATGGAGCTCCAAACTCGCTCTGATTCAGGTTCAACAACAGAATAAGTGGAAGACTGCATTCAACACGCTAGAAGCTTACTTCGAAAACCAGGTGATGCTATTTAGCCTGAATGACGCGCTTGCAGTTTTTCAACACTTTATTAATGACGTATTTGTTCACCTATTGGGAAAATTGTTATCATTTATTTGGATGATATTTCCATTTTTTTATAGGACAATTCCATCCTGGCTGGCCACCCAGGGGTGAAAGGTACTCTGAATATCCTATTGCATCATTATTGGTGTACAAAAATCTGGAGGGATGTGTTGTCCTGTGTCTGCATGTGCCACCTGTGCGCAATCTAAAGCGCGCTACACACGCTTCAATATATCTCACAATCCGTCGTTGGGGTCAAGTTGTAAGTGACGCACATCCGGCATCGTTTGTGAGGTATCTGCGTGTGACAGCTACGTGCGATCAGGATTGAACGCAAAACCGTTGATCGCAAACACATCGTATCTTTCTCTAGAATTGAGCGTTTTGTTGCACGAACCTAGTCAATTGTAACGTGTGACATCCCTCATACGATTTTGATGTCTGATGCTATGTGCGCAAGTGTGCGCTCTGCACCGCAGCTTAAAAAAGGTCCGCTTCAGAGCGCAGCTGAAAAGCTGCGTTCTGAAGCGCCTCACAATGTCTGTCATTCACTAATCTCTGTCAGTCGGTCACTATGTCAGTCGGTCACTATCTCTGTCCCTCACTCTCTGTCCATGTCAGTCTATCCCCCTCTCTCATATACTCACCGATCCCCGATCGCCGGCGCTGCACGGCATTCACACTGCTCCGGCGGCTTTTACTGTTTTGAAAAAGCCGGCCGCCCATTAAACAATCTCGTATTCCCTGCTTTCCCCGCCCACCGGCGCCTATGATTGGTTACAGTGAGACACGCCCCCACGCTGAGTGACAGGTGTCACACTGCACCCAATCACAGCAGCCGGTGGGCGTGTCTATACTGTGTAGTGAAATAAATAATTAAATAATTAAAAAAAACGGCGTGCGGTCCCCCCCAATTTTAAAACCAGCCAGATAAAGCCATACGGCTGAAGGCTGGTATTCTCAGGATGGGGAGCTCCACGTTATGGGGAGCCCCCCAGCCTAACAATATCAGCTAACAGCCGCCCAGAATTGCCGCATACATTAGATGCGACAGTTCTGGGACTGTACCCGGCTCTTCCCGATTTGCCCTGGTGCGTTGGCAAATCGGGGTAATAAGGAGTTATTGGCAGCCCATAGCTGCCAATAAGTCCTAGATTAATCATGTTAAGCGTCTATGAGACACCTTCCATGATTAATCTGTAAATTACAGTAAATAAACACACACACCCGAAAAATCCTTTATTAGAAATAAAAAACACAAACATATTCCCTGGTTAACCACTTTAATCAGCCCCAAAAAGCCCTCCATGTCCGGCGTAATCCAGGATGCTCCAGAGTCGCTTCCAGCGCTGCTGCATGGAGGTGACCGGAGCTGCAGAATACACAGCCGCTCCGGTCACCTCCACGCAGGTAATGAAGACAGCCGTGCGATCAGCTGAGCTGTCAGTGAGGTTACCCGCTGTCACTGGATCCAGCGGTGGCCGCGGGTAACCTCAGTGACAGCTCAGCTGATCGCGCTACTCACCTCAGTTGCTGCGTGGAGGTGATAGGAGCGGCGGTGAGTAGCGCGATCAGCTGAGCTGTCACTGAGGTTACCCACGGCCACCGCTGCATCCACCGCTGGATCCAGTGACAGCGGGTAACCTCAGTGACAGCTCAGCTGATCGCGCGGCTGTCTTCATTAGCTGTGTGGAGGTGACAGGAGCGGCTGTGTCTTCTGCAGCTCAGGTCACCTCCATGCAGCAGCGACGCAGGAGCATCCTGGATTACGCCGGACATGGAGGGCTTTTTGGGGCTGATTAAAGTGGTTAACCAGGGTATATGTTTGTGTTTTTTATTTCTAATAAAGGATTTTTTTCGGGTGTGTGTGTTTATTTACTGTAATTTACAGATTAATCATGGAAGGTGTCTCATAGACGCCTGACATGATTAATCTAGAATTTAGTGGCAGCTATGGGCTTCCAATAACTCCTTATTACCCCGATTTGCCAACGCACCAGGGCAAATCGGGAAGAGCCGGGTACAGTCCCAGAACTGTCGCATATAATGTATGCGGCAATTCTGGGCGGCTGTTGGCTGATATTGTTAGGCTGGGGGGCTCCCCATAACGTGGAGCTCCCCATCCTGAGAATACCAGCCTTCAGCCGTATGGCTTTATCTGGCTGATTTTAAAATTGGGGGGGACCGCACGCCGTTTTTTTTATTTATTTAATTATTTATTTCACTACACAGTATAGACATGCCCACCGGCTGCTGTTATTGGGTGCAGTGTGACACCTGTCACTCAGCGTGGGGGCGTGTCTCACTGTAACCAATCATAGGCGCCGGTGGGCGGGGAAAGCAGGGAATACGAGATTGTTTAATGGGCGGCCGGCTTTTTCAAAACAGTAAAAGCCGCCGGAGCAGTGTGAACGCCATGCAGTGCCGGGGATCGGGGATTGGTGAGTATGAGAGAGGGCTGCTAACTTCAGTCACTTAGGAGATTAGCGGTCACCGGTGAGCCCTTCACAGGTGACCGCTAATCAGGACGCGACACAGACAGAGCCGCAGCATGACAATGAAGTTGGGTGAAGTTCACCCGAGTTCATTCTGACAGTGCGGCTCTGTCTGTGTCTGCTGTCATCTGCCATTCAGCTCTGCTACATGGCTGTCTGTGTCTGCTATTAGCGGCCATGTAGCAGAGCTGAACGGCAGATGACATAGTAAAAACGCATCCCTACACATTACACACGCTTGGCAAGTCAATAAATAAATTAAAAAAAAAAAAAGGGGCCCAATGCATACGTCACAGAACACATGATCTAAAGGATCGCACACAAAATTGATCAATTTAACATAGACTACTAACGCTCGTGTGACAGCAAATGAACGACCTACGTGCAATCTCATAAGATCCCGTATGCAACCTGGGCGTGTCACATCGCAAATGCGATTGTACAACTAATTGCAACGTGTAAAATGGGCTTTAGACATCACAATCTTGTCCGTCAGGTTGCCAGCAGCCACATAGGGGCACTTTGCACACTGCGACATCGCAGGCCGATGCTGCGATGCAGAGTGCGAGAGTGCCCGCCCCCGTCGCAGCAGCGATATGTGGTGATAGCTGGCGTAGCAAAAATTATCGCTACGCCAGCTTCACACACACACTCACCTGCCGTGCGACGTCCCTGTGGCCGGCGACCCACCTCCTTGTTAAGGGGGCGGGTCGTGCGGCGTCACTGCGACGTCACACGGCAGGCGGCCAATCGGAGCGGAGGGGCGGAGATGAGCAGGATGTAAACATCCTGCCCACCTCCTTCCTTCCGCATATCCTACGGAAGCCGCAGTGACGCCGGTAGGAGATGTTCCTCGCTCCTGCGGCTTCACACACAGCGATGTGTGCTGCCGCAGGAGCGAGGAACAACATCGGACCGTCGCGTCAGCGTAATTATGAATTACGCCGACGCTGTACCGATGATACGATTACGACGCTTTTGCGCTCGTTAATCGTATCATCCAGGCTTTACACACTGCGATGTCGCATGCGATGCCGGATGTGCGTCACTTTCAATTTGACCCCACCGACATCGCACCTGCGATGTCGCAGTGTGCAAAGCCCGCCTTAGTGTCCCTAGCAAGCCTTAGACAGATATCTCAATGGACTTTATTACAGGTCTTCCTCCCTCTGCTGGTAATATTGTACTTTTTGTTGTGGTGGATAGATTTTCAAAGATGACACATTTTATCGCCTTACCATCATTACATAATGCTAAAACTCTGGCTAAGGTATTTATATATGAAATTATTGGACTTCATGGAGTACCGTCTGATAGAGGGACTCAATTCATTACTAATTTTTCAAAGGCTTTCTGGTCTCACTTAGGCCCCCTTCACACGTCCGTGAAAATCACGCACGTGTTTCACGGACGTGTCAAAGGTGCGTATTGCCCTCCGTGTGCCGTGTTTATGGCACTACGTGTGTTCTCCGTGTGTTATCCATGATAACACACGGAGAATGAGAACTTTAAACTCACCTGTCCCTGGCGTCGCTGTCTGTGGTGCTGAACTTCGGTCTCCAGCCCTGCCGACTCCCCGCTGCTACTGCTCCCGCTGCAGTGAAGTGAATATTAAATGAGCATAATGAGCGTCGGTCGGCAGCAAGTGACAGCAGTGGCAGAGACAGGATGGCTGGAGAAGGTGAGTAAAGATTTGTTATTTTTTTCTCTGACACGCAAGTTTTCTCCGACGCGTGTCACACAGGACCGCATCCACACTACATCCGTGTGGTCCGTATGCCGGCCGTGTGACACCCGTGATGCCGAAGAAAATGTGGACATGTCTATGTGCTCCACACGTGCACACGTTCCATGGCAAAACCCGCACATGTGCGCAGACCCATTGATTTTAATTGGTCTACGTGTACCCGTGTCTCCGGTACGTGCAGGAACGGACCTAACACGTACCGGAAACACATGCATGTGAAGGGGGCCTTAGGGATTAATCTTTCACACTTGTGTTTCCATCCGCAGTCCAATGGACAAATGGACCACAGGAATCAGAATTTTGAATCAGTATTTGCACTGTTTTGTCTCTGATAATCAGGAGGAGTGGTCCGCGTCCTCTGGCAGAGTTTGCTATCAATAATCGCCGCCATGAGTCCTCTGGTATATCCCACTCCTTTTGTGTTTATGGTCACTATCCCCAGTTCTGTACATTTCTGGAGGGGCACTCGTAGAGGGTACCTAAGGAGGACCAATTGGGCTCAGCACTATTGTTTATATGGGAAAAGGTGCAGCAGCACTTGCATAACATGTGCTCTAAGTATAAGCGTGTGGCTGACTGTAGAGGTGTGCCTGGTCCGGACCTGAATTTGGGTGATCTGTGTGGTTGTCCACAAAAAAAAATTAATCTTAAAGTACTGTAATTTAAGTTTAGTCCTCGGTTCATCGGTCAATTTAAAATTATGCTATTATCTACAGTATCTGTTGGCTTACTGTCTGGCCTTACCTGCATCATATAAAATCCATAATGTTTTCCACAAATCTCTGTTAAAAACATTTGTGGGTTTGGGAGCTCCTCATCCCGCTCCTCCACCTCCCGTCTTAGTTGATAGATCGTTGGAGTCTCAGGTATCAAGAATTTCGGGTTGTTCAACGTTCTTTACAGTATTTGTTTCACTGGCTGGGTTATGGTCCTGAGGAAAGGTCTTGGGCGCCAGCCATGAAAAACCTATCACAGCTTCTCCCCACCTTTAGTGTCAAGTGTCATGGCGGTAACTGGCTCTGTTCACACCACAGACTCTCACACTCAACACTGTGGTTTCTCTTAAGCTTCTGAGTTGCACAGGCAGTCTAGGACGTCGACAGCTGTGTGCTCATTAGTGATCGGTCTGTCAGAGCTTCATTTCTCCTGGCCTGCTGGTT